>NC_089743.1:17773697-18073697 GCF_040412425.1 Macrobrachium rosenbergii | reverse complement strand
TGGACGCAGGAAAGGATGGGGCTGCTGGCGAGAAACAGGCAGGAAAACTTCACAGTAAAAAACGCAGAAGCGCTGCATAAGCAGAATGAGAAGAGTCACCATCTACATCCTTACTAGACTCCTCTTCCACAGAAGACACTAGCGATAAGGACAAGTCCGTGGTCAGCTTAGCTGCAGGAGAAGGTTTTTTAAAAAACCTAAAGTATCATCCAACGACGGTTGAGTGGAGATGAAGCTGGATCCATGACTGAAGTTGAAGTCTGGCGCCGGGAAGTTGGTGCCACCAAAACCGAAGCCGACTCCGCATGTTTAGAAGAGGCGACAGGACAGTTGGGCACTAGTGGGCACTCAGATGTCTCTGTATGTGCGGGTGCTACTGGGTGCTCAGAAGCTACTTGGTGCTGGGAAGCCACTGGGAGCTTAGACTCTACTGGGTGCTTGGGAGTTTCCGATACATCAAGCACTAAAGGGCACACGGACACTGCAGCACTGACTGGTAAACTAGAGCGTTTCCATCTGAGAAGTGAAGATGAACATTTACGAGCCAACACTTGACATTTCGCATCCGGACACACTGGAGAGAAACGTTCTGGGCTGTCCCAGGAACTGCAAGAAGCCTACTGGCACCCTGGGCGAGAATCCTTGACCTTCTTACAAGGCACCTGAGGGGTGTGGTATATGTACACTGCTGGCCTTTTCAATGGCCTGGATTTATCACTAGAACACCATTGGCACCTGTTTTCAGGGCTAGAAACCTCTGAACTCGAGGAAGGATAACGCACCTCCGAAAAGATGCCTTTCCACTGGCTGGCTGTCGAGCTTGGGACTTAACTACAGGAGCGACTGAGGGGCCAACTACCCATGGACAGACCCCACCGACCTCCCTTGGGCCTCCGGTATGGCTTCTCCCAGGTTCAGGGGAGTGTGCCAGGGACCTTTGCCTATGAGAATTGGTGGAATGGGCAGCCAGCTCCTCCATCAACGCTTCACTTGCAAAATTAACACTGACTATTCACTTGGTCCATTAGGGCTCGAACTGAAGTCCCTAATTGGGCCATACACTCCACTAATAATTCGAACCCCCAATCGAATTTCTACTCCAGGTTGGCAATGGCACTGGGTTCAGAAGTGTGGGAGCTGGGTAAAGGATCAGGTGGTACAGCTGGAGAACTGGGAATAGAGGACATTACAAGCATAGATACAATAGGCACATCAATACTACAAGGAGACTTAGCAGATTCCTGACTAGCTGCAGTCTTATTGTCATTCCTAATAGAAGCTTTTCTCTTCCTATCCCTATCTAATTTAGAAAGATGAGAACTTAGACGTTCCATTGTTTAGGAGCCCAGTCAACACATTCATCACAAGGTAACGTTTATGAACAAACTTGACCCCTGTAATCTGCGCAAATGTTATGCGAATCATACCTTGCTGAAATCAACCTCATATTGCAGCCTTTACTGCAATAACAAGTGGAAGATATACTTGCGTTTGACATCGTCACAGACAAGTCAGTTACCAAAAGTCCTAAGTCATGAAATTAAGTCTAAATCTTGAAAAAAACAGTCAACATCGTGAAAACTCCGGTCTTTGAAGAAAACTCTATCACTGATTAATTCCCGAAAGGCTACCAAAAGTAAATATACTTCACCAATTTTGTCTCGACCAAAAACCAGCAAAGAAACAAATTTCAATATTTAGTTGAGAGCTAACAACCTTCTTCATCAGCTGGCAGAAACAAATTGAGGTTCTTTGCCAAGTTGTTCCTCTCTTTCCTGAATGTGGGCGGGACTACACCAAAACAAAAGGATCGTTACAGCAAGTTTTCAAATTTTAGTTTCCGTACATGTTAGAAACTGTAGCTATTTAATTACTTGGTAAGTTACTTATATGAAATTATTTTGTTTGAATTTGGAAGGTTAATTCAATTTGAATCGGCTGAAACGGGTTCAATTTGCTAGCTCTTGTATATGGACCCTCATGTTATAACTAGGGTCAATCATTATTATTGTTATTATATTTGAAGGTAATAGACCATCTTTCAAGCATGTTTTGTTAAAGAGAATGGCAGTATCAGTGGAATTGATTTTATATATGGTTTTCTCAATTCTTATTATTTGCTGATAAAACTGGCTTATGTTCATAGTCTTGATAAGGAATTGGTTTCTTGAAATATTCATTTTATTGCATAAAAGAAATGGAAGTTAAAAGTGGCATTTGATCGCCGTAGAGTTTCTGGAAGTCAGGATTTGTCGTATTCTCAAGTAGAATCTTCGTCGTTGTTGTAAGGGCGTAGCAGAATTGCGTTTCCAACCGTATCATCAGTTCATTCTCAAGGAAAGGTAGGCTTGTTCTGGTTGGAACGGGGTCATCAGACGGTATTATAGCGTCCTGGGTGTCCCATGTTGTGATGGCTGAATTTTCACTGGCTGATTCAGGGGATTAAGGCCCTGGGCCAAGCTGTCTCCCAGAGGTCGATGCTCGCACTGGTCTTCGCGTGCGGACGTTGGAGACTGGGAGGGTGGTATAGGGAAGGTCACTGTTGGTAGATGGGGTCATCACCTGATTGGTTCGATCGTCTGGCTCTGGGGTGCTGGCAGGCGGCACCCTACGTGCCACTGTTGGGAGAAGAGACGTCTCCTGCGTGATGTTGAGGCTAGGTCTTTCCTTTTCGATGTGTAGGGCCTCCAGGAGGCGGAGGCGGCAGCGGTCTGTCGCCTTATCTATAATTCTGATATTAGGAACTATGTCCTTTCGGGTTATTCTAACATTATGAATATTCTTGGTATGATTATGAATGGCACCTTCCTGAGCATGGCAGGAGATCCTCTTGGAAAATCTCATCGTGGTCATCCCAATGTAGGTGCCGAGGCACTCCTGAACAGGGCATTTGTATTGGTAGGCCACGTTGGTTTTCTTCAGGGGGTCCTGCACTGCGGGGGGTGGTCTTCTTGCTTTTGTAATAAATTACTAGTTTAACCATTTTTGCAGGGTCCTTCTATGATACTGCGAAAGCTTGCTCATCCTCTTTGTATTTCCTGTGAAATGCTCCCTTGTAAAAGAGAGTGACATCATCAAGGGCAGCGGGGCGAGGCTCCTGTTGGTACCATTTGTCAATACTCCTTTGTATGCATTTTGCGATGTCCCGGTTGGAATGCCCATTGTTAATTAAAATCTGGGCAACACGTTCTAATTTGGTGTGCGTGTGTGTGTCCTTCCAAGAGGAGCAGTGTGAGAGCTCTCTCCTGATGAAGGTGCTGATCACAGTGCACTTGTATCTCTCTGGACACTCGCTCTCACCATTCAGGAAAATGCCCAGGTTTGTGGGTTTTGTACAAAATTGCCTTACGAAGTGCTCCTCTTGCTACTCGACGAGGACATCAAGGAAGGGGAGGCAACGATCACGGCAATGTTCGATGGTAAAGTTGAGGCTACTGTGGTTATGGAAGGCTTGTCGCAGCTGTTCGATTTCTTCCACCATGCTGGCGCTTATGAAGGTGTCATCAATATACATGACATATACCAACAGTTTCTCGATGGCGGCGAACACCCGATGTACCACAGCACCCACGTAGAAATTCGCAAAAAGTACTCCGAGGGGAGAACCCATCGCTACACCACCTTTTCGTAAGTACATATGGCCTCTGTGGGTGGAGAAAGGGGCTTTTTTATACAAATCTCGAGGAGTGTTCGGAGGGCATGCTCGGGGATGTTTAATGGAGGTGTAGAGTCGTCTCCATATGCACGATCCAGATTTATCTCGATTGTTTTGTCCAAGGGGACGTTCGTGAAGACAGACTCTACGTCCATCCATGCAATAACTTCTCCCGGGGGTGTCGTTTTCAGGGTTTCTATAAACTTGGCAGAGGACTTCAAACTGTGGTCATCTGGAACATAAGGGGTCAAAATAGCATTCAATTTCTTCGCGAGCTGGTACGTAGGGGCAGGAATCTGGCTAATAATAGGGCATAACGGGTTCCCTGGTTTATGGGTTTTGACATTCCCGTATCTGTAGCCAAGGTCGTAATCATGCCAAGAATACGCACAATATTAGAATAACCCGAAAGGCCATAATTCCTAATATTGGAATTATTGATAAGGCAACAGACACTGCCGCCTCCACCTCCTGGAGGTCCTACACATCAGAAAGGAGAGACCTAGCCTCAACACCATGCAGGAGACCCCTCCTCTCGACGGTGGTATGTAGGGCGCCACCTGCCAGCACCCCAGAGCTGGACGAACAAACTAATCAGGTGATGACCCCATCTACCGACAGTGACCTTCCCTATACCACCCTTCCAGTCTCCAACGTCCGCACGCGAAGACCAGTGCGAGCATCAACCTCTGGGAGACAGCTTGGCCCAGGGCCTTAATCCCCTGAATCAGCCAATGAAAATTCAGCCATCACAACATGGGACACCCAGGACACTATAAATACCATCTGACGAGCCCATTCCAACCAGAACAAGGCCACCCTTCCTTGAGAATGAACTGATGATACGGTTGGAAATGCTGGAATTCTGCTACACCCTCAGAACAACGACAAAGATTCTACACGAGAATACGACAAATCCTGATTTCCAGAAACTCTACAGCGATCAAACGCCACTTTTAACTTCCATTTCTTTTATGCAATAAAATTAACATTTCAAGAAACTAATTCCTTATCCAGACTATGAACATCGGCCAATTATTAGCAAATATCAGCCTGACGAGAAGAAATTAAGAAGAAGAATTGAGAAGGCCATATATAAAATCAATTCCACTGATGCTGCCATTCTCTAACAAAACATATTATTATTGTTTCTATTATTATTATTACTAGAGTATCTTGGAAGGAGACCCTCTTTGAGGCAAACTTCATTGAAAAGAATGGCCACTGTATGCCATTGAGCTTATATTTTGCCTTCTCAACTTGGCATACTGTAAATGATTCAGCACATAAATTATAAAGTAGCTGTCTAAAGTTCATTTATTATCCAGCGAATCAATAATCGCTTCCTACCAGTGAAGGAAGTGAATGGCACCAGGAGTACATGCAGGAGGTATTTATACCCAAAATTGGGTTTACGAAAGAAGGGGGCGATTTTTCACCAGTTGGCCGTAATTCCAGGAGCTCTTCTACTGGCTGCAAAAGCTCTCAGGATTATGATGACAAACCAATGAAAAATCACACCCCTGTTTTTGTAAACCTGTTTTCGGGTAAGTAAATACTACCTGCATGTACCCTTGGTGCCATTCGCCTCCTCCAGTGGTAGCAAGTGACTATTGGTGTAGCAGATAAGTGAACTTCAGACAGCTGATTTATAATTTACCTGGTAAAATGAAGAAACTTATATGCCAAGTTGAGAAGGTAAAACATAAGCTCAGCAGCATACAGTGCCACTCTTTTCAATATTATTATCATCATTATTAATTATTATTATTATTATTATTATTATTATTATTATTATTAAGGTACCCTATTACTGTACAGATGTTATTCTTATAATTATTAAGAGATTTCAGTTTCAATGTTCTTAAC
Organism: Macrobrachium rosenbergii; assembly: GCF_040412425.1. Classification (NCBI taxonomy): domain Eukaryota; kingdom Metazoa; phylum Arthropoda; class Malacostraca; order Decapoda; family Palaemonidae; genus Macrobrachium; species Macrobrachium rosenbergii. The sequence goes on along the minus strand of NC_089743.1, from coordinate 18,068,173 downwards.
CTTAATGCATTTTAATGAATGAATGTATGAACTTTGGGTCATATGACCAAGAGCTGGGGCAGGAAGGCCATTCAGACCAATCATAGCAATGAATTTTTAATAAAACAACAACATATTAAAAATACTCACAAACACACTCTCTCTCTCTCTCTCTCTCAAAGCTTTCATGTCTAAGTTAAAAAAATAAGACTTTCTTTACTTTCCTGGTTTGTGGCAAATTCAAAATTTGCGTTCTGGAGCTTTCAGGAATTTTTTTCCTGAATATTTCACAAAGAGTTCTTAAATTCATGTAAGTTAGCTGTTTTCAAGTTGAGGTCTGGCTGTATCTTAAGATTAATTAACATTAATAAAGCAAATGCAAAACAAACCTCTGTTGTGGTCCCTTCGATTTGTGAGTGTAAATGTTACATGTGAAGCTGGGGTGTGGCCTTCATGACGTAAAGCAGCCATCACCTGGGCTACAGTGAGTGTAGTAGGAAGACCAGATGAATTGCCTAAACTATCATGAACCAAAGCATATGATGATGTGCTGGATCCAGTTGCTGTAGTCATTTTATTCAGCTGTTTTTCCGCTTCTTGTTCAGTCACTAGAAAGATATAACAGGAACATGAACTTCTGAGAAATGAGAATCTCAACTTTGCAGTCTAGTCAAACTACTTAATAATGATAATAATATGAATAGAGAAAAAACTGTATGTGTAACCAGTACTTTGAGATATGTAGACATTAATGACCACTATATTTACAAGTGGTAGTGGATTATCCATATACAGTAGTATATGAATGAAAATGCATAAAATCTTGTGACCAATGATTTGTGCCTAAAAGGTTAGTTCCTTACACCAAACCATACATTATAATGAACATTAACACACCTTTCTTAGATAACCTGCTTTGAAGAGTACCGTTGACTTTATCTCTATTGTGTCTCCTTTCTTTGGCTTGGGCAGCAGCAGCAGCTGATAACTTGTCTATCAGTTCTGCATGGGCAATTTCTGCAGCTTCACGATGATCAACAGGGCCTAAATCAAGGTCATTTGCACTCGCATTCACAACTCCTCTTGACCAATCTGAAAAGGTTATTCATTACCCTAATATATAAAACATTTTAGAAAATTACTCAATTGTGAAAGACGAAACAAGAACCAAGTATTTATAAAATGATGTATCTGACTGTTACCTGGGTTAAAATTTATACAACACTACTTAGTCATTTCCACAGAAATATTAAACCACTATTTGCTAAGCTGAATACCAAAAATTATACACAAAAGCTTCTTCACAAGAAAAGGTAGACCTATGGAACTGCTACTCTACAAAAAAAAAAAAATTCTATATCTCAAACTGAAAACTGCTTTTTAAAACTTTTACCTCAAAAAATGAGAAAATGCTACAATTTTTTAAATCATTCCTATTTTAATAATCAAAATTACTAGCATCTACTAACTGAAAGAATTTATGGGTTCACATTATTCACTCAAAATTTACACTTCTTACAGTTTTTAGTTTTTAAAATTTTAATACAAGAAAAAGACACAATACATAATTAAAGGCCTATTTCCATAATGAATTGTTTTTATGCTTCCAATATACATGTAATCACAACCAAATGACATTCTTACAATTTTTGTCATACAAACCCCTAAGTTCTACATGCCCACATTCACGGGACTTTGAACGTCCCTAGACAAAGTGTTCTCCTGTCTCAGAGATAAATCAGTAGCAGTAAAGCTAGCATATCAACTGTTCACAACATTACTCACACACAGGCTTTTGGTGCAATGTGCCTGCCTCATCTGGACCTACCAGAGTGGGCTACACATGCAATGCTACAGCCATGGAATAACCTATATGTTAATGCCTTCTCCCTGTCTCTTAAGTCTGCTACAGAATGTTTTTATGAAGTTCAGACATCATCAAACTTGTGGAGGAATTTCATTGCTCTTGGCCCCAAAGGGAGAAATTCACCAACCATCTGTTCCTAGTTGCAGACAGGTCAAGAAACAACTGTAGCCCCCTTACTTTCTCTAGATCACAGCAGCTGCAACTGCAACCCCTTATAAGACCCTGATAACTAACTTAACCTGGGAAAGTGGTCAAAGTTTGTTCCCTTGTATAATGAGAGGAATACTCCTGCAATCAATGCCCTTGATTCTTATATTCTCATGACTGTGAATTTCTTTTGTGTTTCTCTGCGATTAAGAAAGAGGGTGGCCTTCTCTCGCATCATCATTCAGCATGATTTGGCCAACTGTCATTTATGCTTTATGGAACTGGGCAAGACCTCTTTAACTCTTTAACCATTTCGTATGTACAGTATATATACATAACATGCCAACTCTACCTGAGCCGTTTAGTACATATATGTAAGACTGATTTCTTCTGCCTCCCTTTCAAGGTTAATCCACTATAATGTGTTTTCTCTAGGTCCAAGAAAGTGTTGTTGACCATATCCAAGCAAAAACACTCCCTCCTGAACCCCATTTCATCATAATTTTCCTGTTTTTCTATATCTAATGTGGGAATTCGCCCATCGCTTGGCGACACTGCCACGTATAGCGAGACGCCACACTGCTGGCCTGGTTCATTCTCTTACACAGAATTTTGGACTTTCGACGCAGTGGAAGGGTTATAATCCTATCTAATCCAACTTACTAAGGTTCATGTTTTATGGTCGTCTCCTCTGTTTTGCTTTTCCAGCTCTAGTTCTAATGAAAAATGATAAGTAACTGTAGTTTACTGACATTTATTCTGACTGAAATAGGGAAAATGCACTCACTCAGATGTTTTATTATTTTATGATACAGTGGTTCCTCGGTGTACACTACTCATATTTTCATTATACAAAGTAGTTTTCGAAAAATTTTGTTTCCATGTACGAGCTAAAAATTTGAGTTAGAAGCTGTTTGGTGGAATTTGGTGAGCAGCTGGCTGGGATTGTGGGAGGAGAGAAGGGATCCCCTCCGGCCTGGATGATAGGGGGAGGGCCATGTGGATGTAGGGACGGAAGGATACATAGTGGGAAGGCAATAAAACAACTGGGGCGATGGTTCTCTTTCTAAAATGTCAAAGTAGGTCTTGAAAAGTCCTTCATCTGCCTCATCTGCCTTGTGACCCTGACACATAAACTCACTGGTCCGTGCTAGTCTGAATCTGTGCCCTGTGTTCATGTTTGTGCCTCTGGTTGAGACTTTTCTTCGCTTTATCGCACCATATTTTTGCGATCTATATTGTGATTAATAATTGTGAATAACAATGCCATACTTGAAGAAGAAGCCTGTTAAGGAAGTGATGAAGAAAAAGGAGTCTTTAACTGTTAAGTTAAGAGAGAAATGATTGCCAAGCATGAAGCTGGCACGTGTGTCTGACTAATTCGAGAATATGGCAGATCTGTGTCGATGATATGTACTGTTCTAAAGAAGAAAGAGGAAATTAAGGCATTAGATACTGCCGTAGGAGTAACAAGAATATCGTTTAAGCAGTGCCTGCAAGCGATCGAAGAAACGGAGAAATTGCTGCTTTTCTGGTTGATGCAGAAAGAGCTCGCTGGAGATTCTGTGAACCAAGCCATGATTTAGCAGAAAGCCTTGACCATTTTTGGAGAAGTTGCCAAGGACTTCCCAGGTCCTCAAGAAATGTAATTCAAGGCGAGTCATGGATGGTTCCAAAAACTTAGGAAACAGATAGGGTTAAGGTCAGATGTTCAGCACAGGGAGGTTGCAAATGCACATACAAAGGCACCCGAAGATTATGTGAAGTTTATTTAAAAGTTTCTTGGATTCTCATGGCTACCAGCCCCAAGTATTCAACTGTGACAAGACAGGTCTTCTTTGGAAGAAGATGCCAAAGAAGACCTATATTATATCCAAAGAAAAGAAAATGCCAGGGCATAAGCCAATTAAAGACCACCTTATGCTTTTTTGTGGATTCCAAGAATCCATGAGCACTTAAGAAACAAAGTGCAGAAGAGACAACTGGGTGTCATGTGGAAGTCCAACAATAAAGCCAGGATCATGCGGGCTTTGTTCGTGCAGTGGTTGAACGAAGTATGCTGCCCAACTATAAAAAGTTATCTGGAAGAAAATGGATTGCCGCTCAAAGCCGTAATTGTAATGGACAGTGCACCTGCCTATCTGAAGGACATGAAGGATTGCGAACTGTTGGACCGACAGTACAACTCAATTGACATTGTGTTCCTCCCTCCCAACACCACCCCTATACTCCAGCCCATGGATCACCAGGTCATATCCAACTTTAAAAATCTCTAAACTAAGGCTCTGTTTCAAAGATGCTCCGAGGTTACCGAAGCAACGAACCTGACCCTTAAAGAGTTTTGGAGGGAGCATTTTCACATCATCAGCTGCTTGAAGCTCATTAATACAGCATGGCAGGGCATCACAAAAAGAATGCTCAATTCTGCATGGAGGAAACTATGGCCTGACTGCGTTCTTGAACGTGACTTCGAAGGTTTCGTTCATGAGGCCCAAACCATAGAGGAGGAGATGTCACTCGGCAAAACCATGGGGCTGGAGGTATACCACGGAGATGTAAATGAACTGACTGACGAATACGACGAGGAGTTGACAGTGGATGAATTGAAGGAGATGCTCAAAGAGACAAAGAGAGGCGAGTTAGAGGAAGTTACTTCATCCAAGGACGAGGTGGAAACAGTGCTGATTTCACCATCACCCTCCACAGAAATCAGGAAATGGTGTGACATGTGGGAAAATCTAAAGAAATTTGTAGAAACAAACAATCCAAGGTGCGCAGAAGTAGAACACAATGCCAGTTTCTTTGATGATGTGGGGATGAGTTACTTTTATAGTGCTAAAAAATCGCAAAAAGCAAGTGTCACTCGATATATCAAGTGTAAGTGAAAGCAAACGGGCGAAACATAATGAGAGAAAAATCATCCGAGTCCAGTCCCAGTAACACACCTGATAAGTCAGTGGAAAGTGGACCCCCGTCTCCCACTCGATAACCCGCCACCATCCCCTCCCTCACCTCTCTACCACCTAACTAGCGCTGTCCCAAACTCTCGCTCAATGTTAGATTCTCTTTCGATTTTTTATCGTTATTGTGTTGAATTTGACTGTTTTTATATTGTATCACCGTTAAGTTTATTGTGAAATTCCCTTCTTATATTTTTTTTATGTGAATTCTTACTGCTTTTACGTACATAAAGTACAGTAATAATTTTACTGTCTTTTCTCCTTCTCTCCTCAACTAAGCACTCCCTCCGTAATCTCAAGTCAGCTGTGCATCACTGCGGTGACATGATTTTATTAATCTTTTATATTAAATTTTGCTGTGAAATGCTTTATTCTTTTATTTATTTTGTTGAATATGGTTATAATTAAATGATATATTGTGCTTGGGCTTAAAATAACTATATTATAATGGGTACAAAGTGTGGGACGAATTAATTGAATTCCCATTATTCCTTATGGGAATATTTGGATCAATATATGAACATTTCGATATACAAATTCGAATTTGGAAATAATTAAATTCGTATACCGAGGAGCTATTGTATGTTCAGTGGATGTGACTGAACTCCAGATACACTTCAATCTGAATAACAATTGCAAACTGTTTTTTTTTATTTATTCTAAAATTGCTAAAATTGGCAAAATTGTGATTTATTTCAACAAATTTTAATTTTAGCATTTCATGAAAATTACCTCAGAGGCTGTGTATATTATGTTTATGTTGTGCTCTCTCTCTCTCTCTCTCTCTCTCTCTCTCTCTCTCTCTCTCTCTCTCTCTCTCTCTCTATATATATATATATATATATATATATATATATATGGAAAAAGCATTCTGTTTTCTATCTTATTAAAATATATAATATGGAAAAAGACGTTTTGTATCGCTTGATACATCTTCCAGGCAGAAATAGTGATTAAAAATAAACAGTATTTGCGTATAAAAGACATATACACATTACATACTTATTTACACCATATTAGCAGTTAAAAAACAGAACAAGGGGAAAAACCAAGAGCAGAGGCAAGAAGCGTAAAACACCTACCCACAATGGTAGCGTAAAGCAGACAAACAAGAAATGCAGAACAGGAGGGGGAGAGAGAGAGACGGGGGGAAGGAGCACAGACACAGAGGCCAAAAACAAGAGCAAACTATGCAATGAATAGTTGGGTTGATGCTGACTGGTGATTGGGGGTAGGGACAGTCAATTTGATCATTATAGATTCAAGGGTGGTCAGTTCCTCCATACTTTGTGTTCTTCCCACAATACTAAAGTCCTTGACGTCTATATGTGTTTTGCAAGTCTTGCTATGGTTTCTCACATTCGACTGATCAGGATTAGATAGTCGACTACCTGTTCTATAGCTAATCCCCTGGTGAGAGGAGATTCGGATCTTTAGCAGCCTCCTGGTACACCCGATGTGTGTGTAGATTACATCTGGGACATGTATACTTGTAGATTACACCGGAGGTAAACAGGGGGCTGATTCTATCCTTGACATGAGAGAGGGACCTGATGGTTCTGGGGTTCATCGGGATTAGCTTTAGGTTGAACGCAGGTAACTGTCTATTGAATAAACTAATATGTTTTTTCCTGAATCTGTTGTCTGGTAAGTAAGAGAATCTAGCATATAGACGTAATTTAGAAGCACTGAGAACTATGGGTGGGGGATTTAGTTTCAAATTAAGCAGTTTAAGGGATCTATGGAAGATTGATGTTGGGAAGTTACCCTACCTTTCATTAAAGTAGATCTCCCATTTCAAGTTTCAACCCAGGGAGGTTTACATATTGACTGTCATTCCAATGAAAGCATACTCCATATCAAGTTTCAAGCTGAGGAGAGCCCGAAGGCTAACATTCAGATTGCAGCATTCAAAATGTCTTGATACTAACATGATTAATATAAAAGCATAATACCTGGGCTCTGTTCACAACTACCTTCACCATAACAAGAATCTTGTTCCAGCTGAATCACTGCATAACACCAGTTTTATAACAGTTCAGAAATACCAATCAAAGACATTGGTAAATTAAACTTCATGCCCATATGTTTCTTCAATGTTACAAGCAGTAATTCTAAGCTTTGAATAAAAATGTGTACAGCCATGAAAACCATGCAAACCAAATATACCACGCTACATGATGTCAAGTGAACTTAAAGTTTGCAATATTTCTTATAAATAATAAAACTTACCTGTAACCATTTTGATAATTTCCATGATGGTGGTTGTTGTAGGAAGGTTTAATAATCGTGTTTTGTGTCCAGCACCAAACTTTGGATGTTGAGTCAATGGTGGTAAACTGCAACCCATGGGTGAGGCAAGGCCCCCCTGGGGACTATTTATGTGTACCACTACTCTTTCACCTTCTAACAACAACTGCAATACAAGTCGTCTGGTAAATCCTGAAAGGGAGTGCAAGTAGCTCACACCACCTGCAAAAAGATAATCAAATAGAATTACTGTAAAATACTGCTACTGATAATTGAACAATGCACCTTAAATACCTAGCACAACGTTTCGAGGAATTATCAAATTTTAGTTATGAACAGTTTTCAACTGTTTTATGTCTAAATAAACATATCCTGAAGTGTCAATGCAAAAACATTTTTTTAGATTGGTTTACTGACAATTTTGTTCATTGCTTGTATGGCACTGAGAACCACATATTGTAAAAAAAAAAACTTGTAAAAAGGTCTGTATGACTCTTAGGTGGAGGGTGTTACACACTGTTTTGGACTGTTTTATGTGTGAATACACATATCTTGAAGATATATTGCTTAAAAAAATGTTTAGGTTGGTTCATGGACAATTTTGTTCATCTCTTGTACAGCGCTGTGAACAACAAATTGTTAAAAGGAATGTACTGTGCATGTGTCAACAAAATTTATCAAAAAATAATTGTCGCCCATTAAAATATCCCATTCTCTCAAGCGATAGCATCATAGAGAAAACAGGTTATACAATGATATAGGGACAGCTTGCTCAAGATCTCCTGATCGTCTCAGAATTCTCTTGAAAGTCTGAAAATTTTTTTATTTTGCCATTTTCTCAAAACTTACTTTTTTCAAAACTTAATGCTTATTTCTCCAAAAAGACAGAACCAAATTCAACAAAACTTTTACAGAGTGCAGTATAATTATATATCGTTATTTTGCCATCAGGAACATTGTCTTTCTGTGCAACTTTTAGTTTTGTATATTAATTGTGAAAAGTGACGTCATGATTTTTTCAAGTGCAAAACAAATGAACTTAAGAAGTTGAATTTCTAAATTTTCCCACGAGAGAATTTTCATTATTAGTTGTAGAATAAGTGGTAAAAATTTGAAGCAAATCCCTTCAATCATAAGGCACAAACAATCATTTACTTTATAATGGGGCCTTATGGTGTCAGCGCTCCCCTTAAAAAACCAACTGGATTCATACCATTAAAAATGTGCAGAAACTCAAACATGTCAAAAGGGCCTGTTACTATGCACACTGCAAAGAAATGAAAGTCACTCTGAGCAGAAAATGTTCTATAAACATGCGTTTTAAGGCTTCGTTTGTCAGTGAGGTGAATTTTTAAAATAATTTATCATGAAAGGGGCAAGATGGCATATGGGATGTTGGAGTGAGTAATCAGGGATATGGGGGGGAGGGGATGGAGCTGATCAGTTCACTTGTTACTCTGAACAGTCTCGCTTTTCCGCCAAGATAAGTGAGCGTTCTGAAAGCAAGAAACTAGAGACAATGCCTCATCGTTCTAGTAAAGTGCAGATAAATGTTTATTTATGGGTTTTCCAACAGTTCCATTTCTAGATTACTTGGTTGTGAACTCCACTGTCATACATAAAAGGAAATTGGCAATTAGGCTGATGTGAATAAAATGCCTCAAAATCAAATGTATTCTTTAGATACTAAACAAAGGTGGAAAAAATGCACGCATCATTGAAACCTCCCTCTCCATCAATGGTACTCACTGGACTCCGATAAAGGAAAGAAAAGCAAGCCTAATGGAATCTCCCCTCCATCAAAAATAGGCCTATTCACTAAACACTGATCAAAGATTTAAAATGTATTTTCAAAAATCTCTCCTCCATCAAAAGTATTCATTAAACAACAGTCAAAGGAAAAAAATGCACCTATGAAAATGTTTTCGTCTCTGTCATATTAAAAAGAATGGAAACATTATGAAAAATTCACTTTCTTCATTCTTTCCTGTCAAAGGTAGCCTATTCATACAGTAATCGAACGAGGTAAAAAAGCTGACATTATTCAAAGCGCAGTATCCTCCCTACCTACAATCCCTTGTCATCATGATTACTGTCACTATCACTCGTTCAGCATAGGCGTAGGCCTAGCCCTGACTCCTGATTCAACAATTCTGTGACAAGGCGACAGGACAATTTAAAATGCATTCGAATTTAACGATCACAAATAAATGTTGCCATGCAACATTTACACTTATTTCTTGAGACATAAAGCTAATCATTATACTGTAATTAATTATGTGAAGTCTGTTCATAAGTGATTTACTAGCTGAAGGGACTGCAATGATATATTTTTCAATAACCTGCAAGAGAAAATCTTAATTAAGAGGCTAGCAATCCACTTGCCTAGTGTCCTTCATCAACCTTTCCCCCCATATCCCTGACTATACTCACTCCAGCATCCCGTACGCACCAGCTTACTTGCCTGTTTAATGATAATGGTTATTTTAAAAATTCACCTCACCGACAAACGAAGCCTTAAAAATCACAAATTTTTAATCAAGTTGTATTTTTCCTAACATACTAACCTGAGGTCTTTACATATAGATAACATTCGGCAAAGCTGGAAAGTCTGGCTGTTAAACTTTTGCAAGGCAGTTATGGTAACAGTTAGCTATGGTAGGGGCGGAAGTACCACCCACCCAACAGTATCCATCCATTCTCTTCAGTTTACCTTTTGGTCCAGGAGAAAGAATGAGGGGTGGTATGAGGTAGGTCTTTTATGTAAAGTCCTCAGGTTTGTATGTTAGGAAAAATACAAATCAATTAAAAATTTGTCATTTGTTCCTACACAAATACAAACCCTCAGTCTTTACATATGGAGACTTACTATTGGAGGGAGGATTCCAAGTAATTCTCTGAATTGACTGGTAGTTCAGCTCACCTGGTGTTCTCATCCTGGTCATGAAATAGCAAAGCAAGGATACCATACCTCTGATCTGTTGAACATTTGGGATGTTCAATTGCCAGACTACTGGCACTTTGAATCAAAGGTAAGTACAAAAACCCTTGATTGGAAAGGTGCGGACTAACCAACAATGTCAAAGACTATGTATAAATAACCAATTGGCTTGCCCATAGTCAGTCCTCCTCTCTCCTTGCTAGAGAGAGGGTAGGAAACCCATCTATTAATCCTAACAAAAATGGATTATAGACAGGATACTCAGTCATGCAGATCACCTGCATGCACGCCAGTCCAGTTCAAAATAGGAAGCCAGTCCCCACCCAAACCTTCTCCCTGTAGCCGCACACCTTAGGCGAGATGCAACCCGTCCTTAAGAGATGGGTAAACTACATGACTTAATGAGCACCCAAGGAAAGTAGTCCAAGGACCAAAAGGCAATAACCCAAAATAAAAGGATAAGAAACTGCACAATTATATTCTATCCTAGTACCATATCAACGGGTTCTTCCTGAATGCCATAGATCGATGGATGACTGTGGCCCCTAGAGATGTTGCCTCAAACATACTGATGACCACCAGGAAATTGCAGGGTAGTTTGGAAGGTCATTCCCCTAGGCAGAGAAATGATCCCTTTGCCTATGGTCAATACTCCAAGGTAAGAGGATATGCATGTGAATTTCACAAATACATTCTATCCTAGTACTTGAACTACATGCCCTTTCTGAATGTGACAGACATATGGATGACTTTGCCTTCTAGAGATCTTACCCAAAACGTACTGATGATCAGTAGGAAGTTTCACGGTAAGCTTGGTTGATCAGTTCCCTAGCTAGAGAAAGGATTCCTTTGCCGTCGTTTCTTGGGCAGCTCGAAGCTAACAAACTAGTCGTTAGCTTTGGGGTGAAGGACCAGACTATGGGGGGTAACACAGAAGTCATACTGTCTTTTGGTGCCACAGGACCATCAAAGGAAAATGATCAATCTAACTAATCACCTTCAAATATGTAGAATAAGCAGATCAGAACAGAGTCCACAACAGGAAACTGAGATTAGAAAGAGTATGATCAATCTCCTTTCAAGGTTGAGCGAGAACCGGAAGTCAAGATCAACTGTCCTATCCCCTGATTTCATCGAAAAAGTGCCACCTCGCTTTTGAGTCCTTGTTGGTCATTGTACAGAAAGTACTTCTGTCTGTTCAAGTACTACCACTGTTGCAGACCTGACATGTCAGATCTCATCGATACTGGAAGTGAAAGTGGTTTAACATAGCTAAGAACCACTGTTCAATATTCCATGGACACAGAAGTTCTTCTTGTATACATGTTACTGGTATTAAAACCAATCTGGTAGAAGAAACTGATAAGGGAAAGTAGGCATGCTCAATCACTTCACGTTGCAAAGAAGTGGAACTCCTGTACCTGTGCATGGGTACAGACTCCAGTGAATGAACTTGTCTGACATACATCCCTCATCCTGGAATGTGTCTGACTGACATCTGTGTTGAGCATGCTACTGCAACCGCAATCATCAGCACTGTATACAATGAAGATGATAGGGTAACCCCAGGGGATGTCCTATGATAAGATGTTCTATGTAGACGCGTGCTAAGTACTCTACTGTCATTTGACTTTGCACCATCGACAGAGGGATATCCTAGTACTGTCAGTGGAATGTGCATCGTCAACAAAGGAAACATCCTATGAGGAGATCCTTTATGATGACATCAGTAAGCTACCCAAAAGAAGAGTTGCCCTATGATGACAGGAATCCCCCCCTTTATTCATTGCATATATGGAAGTCAAAGAGAACTATATATGTTCGAGCAACAAACCATGTCAGCCACATGCAATGGGTTTGTCACCACTCCTCACTCCCCTTGCTGGAGAGAGAAGTAAAAGCTATACTGCACATGGAAGTCAAGGAGAACTGTATCTGTTCAAGCAGCAAACCATGTCAGCCATATGCAATGGGAATGCCACTCCTCACAACCCCTTGCTGGAGAGAGAAGTAAAGGCTACTGAGAAACATATTTGTATGTTGTATGAAACATATAAATGCTGTAATAGCATGACTGCAACACTCCCCTGCATTAAGCCAGTTCCAGCATATGATGTGTCATTCTTCAAAACCATCCGTAGGTCGAGAAGAAAGGAAAACGGGAAAGAAAAGAGACCAGATATTTTGCTCATTCCCTCTTCCATACTATCATCTTAGGCAAGATACAAACTGTTCCACTGGGACACTGGATGAGCTACACAATTTGTTGAGAAGCCATCACCGGATCCAAGGAAAAAGTGTCCAAGGACCTGTGGGCAAAGTCCTTCAGGTATAAGGAAGTGAAAGTGGTTTGATGAAGCTAAGAACCAGCATTCAAAATCCTATCAATAGACAAGTTCTTCTTAAATGCCAGAGAGGAATTTATTCCAATGATGTCAATATGTTTATAAAACATTTTCTGCTCAGAATGACTTTTCCTTTCATTTCCCAAAATATATGTATAAACTCGTGCTACAGCCTGCCTGAATATATATGTATAAAAATATATATACATATAAATACACACATTTTATATATATATATATATAAAATGTATGTAAGTAAATAGAATAACCCGCACTACATTGTGGTTCAGTATTCGAAGCTTCAGTTAATCAGGGATTTTTCCATGGAATGTATCTCCAAATATATTGCAGAAAATTCACTAATTTGCAGAATTTTTTGTAAAGCAATATTCGCTAATTACTGTATTTTCATGTTATTTTTGTGACTAAATAAATTTTTTATGATAAAAAATTATTTACTAATTTTCAAATTTTAATATTAATGCAAACATAGCAAAATATCAATAAAATGTTAGAGTAAAATCCGTCCATATTGACCTACAGTATTATCATCGTAATATGTACTGTATAAAAAAATACTGTCCCGACATTTGTAATTGTTTTACCGATATAAATATAACTCATTTCTGAGTCCAGTCCCGTGTCAGCCGGTGAAATTCCATTACAGCACGAATTTCTAGGTATAACCTTGCTAGATATACCAGAGAAAAAGAGCTTTCAGGAAAGCTGGGGTTACTACCCCAGTCGAGCGTCTTCTTGGAAGGCGTCGGTATAAGAAGGGGTGAGTGAATTACCACTACCACGGAAACCTACTCGAAAGATCGCTCCTTATCAAAATCCCCGAACAGAGCGGTGAGCCGTTACAGCCCCACACCAAACACCCGCCAGGACGGCGACACCAGCGCCACCTACCTCATTCCATTTTCTAGCACGTGAATCTTCGGATTGTTTTGTGTGTGCTCTCCATTATTTGGATTTTTCTGCTTCAACGATGGCATCGAGCAGCTTTACTATTTCCAAGTTAAGTACCATCTTCTTGTGGGGTTTTGTTCTATTTTTTGGCTGTTATAGTCTCGTATTTTCATAAATATCGAGATCTTATTATGTCGCCACGGCGTCCCCAGCCAGCCATGTCGATCCGCAGGCGTCTCCTTCTGTTATTTTCAGTTGAGTCGTCTCCTCGTCGTTATAGATTATTTCCCCCTTTGGTTCCCTTCCTGGTGGTTCCTTGAAAGTGGCTCCCCCCGCGTATGTATTACGATCATTGGCCTACTGGCCTTGGTGGGAGTGATGCCCGTCTAGGTACCCCACCCCAGGCTGGGTTCCTTTTGTTTTGGTCTTACTAGGCTAATTAATTTTATTGAAGATGGTGCTCTCTTGTAGTTTTATTTTTATTTTTATTTTTAGTTTTGTTCAGTGGTTTACCTCGGGTGTTGGCGGCAGCCTCAGATCTAACCGCTTCCCCGTGGTAGGCTACGCTCTCTGTTGAGCACATTTTAGTTTTTATGAGTGTTGGTTATGTTTTGGAGTAGGCTTGTTAGCTTCCTTCCCTTGGCCCTGGGTGAGGAGTTCAGGTTGAGGGAGTTTTGTTGCTGTTTTCCTCCGGGATCGTTTTTCGGTGGGCAGAGTGAGCCCCTTGGTTCTCTTCCTCCAATTGGGGGGAATCGAGCTCCTTGGATGTGTTTCCTCTAGGCTAGTCGCCCCCTTGCCTGCCATTTTCGATCCCGGCTGGTTCTCGGCTCAAAATTTCTCTCCCAGTTTCTTCCTCGGTCCCTTTTACTCTTCTCGTCCTAGCCTATACTTAGGTTAGGTCCATATTAGGCTTCGCCTAACTAGGAGTCGGGCTTCGGGTTGGTTGCTTCCAGTCATTTCGCCCCTCTAAGATTCATGGTCTGGGAGGTACGATGCAGTTGAGCGGGTGAGCTTCTCCCCGTCTCCTGTTCCCTTCTGGTGGCCTACTCCTTACCTCCCCCCTCCCCCCCCCCCACTCCTCCTTTCCAGCCTTGCTTTGCTCGTGCGGGTGACGCTAGATGGCGTTTTCTCCGAGTTCCGGGACTTCTTTTGTTGGTTGAGGGATTCGCTCCCTCCCATATTGTCCCTAGCATCGCTGTATTGGAGTTGGTGGTTTGTTTACTCGAACGTTTGAGTCACTGTTCACTCTCCGTCGGTTTACGTTGATACGGTATATATTAATTGCTTCACCCTATGTTATGAACATATGAGCAGTTACCCATCTCGTTCTCCGGCGGGAAGTAAGGGTGGAAGGTTTTTTCATTATAGGGAACGGATCCCTCCGTCCTCTGGTGTTCTTACCATCACTTATTACTGTTTTTATTTATAATTTTTAGATAAGTCAGTTATCTACAGGAGTACTCTCCTTTATTCATTATATATATATAATAGTGAGTCCGGCCTATACCAGGGGTCTCCGCGTTATTTTTACTGGCAACCCTTATGGTTAGTTCCTGGTCTCTCTCCCATTCATTCCCGGAGTACTCCGGGTCTGAAATCCTACCTTCCTCTCTGAGTGATTTAGAGCTTATTGGCACAGTTTATGTTAGGGAGTTCTTCTCCGCCGGAGTATTCGGTTGCAGTTGAATTTCCGGCCTTGCCAGCTTTATTTTGCTTAGGGTGGGAGGTTCATGTACTTTTCTTCTTACAGACTGTTCGCTGTGAGGAGCAGGGTGCACCGCCTCTCTCCAACAACCCTACGGTCACGTAGTTTGTCGGACCCACGCTGGTTGTGCGGTCCGCCTTGATGACCTGATTGTTTGGCACCCTGATGGTTGTGAGGTTTGCTTTGCTCTCTGCACAACTGTCCAGGACGAGTTGGTAAGTGACAGTCTCTACATCATTCTCATATTGTATATTATACATTGCTATGAGGCCCCGGAATGGTTTTCGTCCTTAGCTAATTGTTGGTTTTTTACAGGCGGACGAAAATTCCAAGAAGTCTGCCTTGAATCCCTCCGGGCCTGGGTGGCTGGGTTTGGAAGAAACGTTCCGTCGGGAAGCCCTACGTCCTCGACGCTAGGTTGAGGGACTTACTCTACCCGGCGCACGGGTGGCGGCGCAGTGCCTGAAGATCTGGCCACCCCCATCATCCAGCAGATCCGGGATGAGACCCAGCCACCCCAAGCGGATGTACTCTACGCTGAGGTTTCGGAGGACGTCGCCGCTATTAATCTCGACCTGGAACCGATGAATGTAGAGCAGGACCAGGTGGTAAGTGGTGAGGTAGGTGAGGTTGTTGGGCGGGCCCCATTATTTGACTCCCCTGCTTCATCTGTTTCTTCATTTTCAGGTTTTGTGAAGTCTTCCTCCTTGGGTGATAGAGCTCCATCTGCTATCCCCAAGTTGAAGTTGAAGACTTCATGGAAGGCGAAGGGCTTCAAGTCCTCGTCTTCCAAGAAGGCACTGCCCTTCCCCGTCGAAGGCTAAGGTCTCAGGACCTGTAGCCTCCGGGAGCAAGTCTGGTTCCTCCAGCAAAGGCGCGAGTAAGAGGGCTGCAAAACCAAGCCCTCCTCGCCAACCTGCTTTCGATGCAGAGGCCTTTGCTAACCAACTGTATAAGCGTTTTACGGAGGACCTGGACTCGAGATTTAGCAAAATCTCAGAGAAGCTTGCCAGTCATGATAATATACTGGCGGGATGGCTCATCCACCCCCAGCCGAACCACAGTATGTTATCCCCGACACTGCGGACCTCCGCCGTTTGATGTCGGTAACCCTTGGCGGTTCGCTCTCCGGGCCATCCAACATGATGGCAAGCTAACTCTTGATGGTCTTGGCACGAGACGGTTGGAGGAACTGGAGTTCTTCCCCGATCTCCTGCCCCCTTATCCAGGCTTCGTGAGGCTCACGGAGGAAGCCTGGATTCCGGTCGGACAAGGTTCCTAGGGAGACTGTCATCGTCCCTAGGGACCAAGCTCAGTCGGCTCTCCTGCGCACTCTGACGGAGTGGCAGGCAGATAACACGAAGTTGACTCCTTTCAAGGAACTTCACCATGTTCGCCCTGGAGACAACCTTCCCACCCCTTGCTTGACAAAGTCGCTCTGGCTCACGGCCCAGCGTGCTTTGAGGGTATTCCGGTACCTCAGCTGAGGGAGACAGACCCTACTTCCCTGGTATTCCCAGGAAGTAATGAGTTCTGGACAGACGCCCCGTCCACTTTCACGGTCGGGAAGCTGGACCCTTTCTGCGCCTCCACGCAATTTAGCGAGCAGCTCCCCAAGCTGCCGGAAACTCTTTTGAAAGCGGAGTTTGATGCTCGGGTTAAGTTAGCCCGGTCGTTGAACTCCGTATGCCTCACTGAAGCCACTGCCGTCTCCTGCTCGGACGAGCCCTTCTTTCAGGTCTTGGCTAAGTCCTTGCTGGCAGGCTTCCAGTCTGACTTATCTGAGTTTATTTTGGCCAGACTGGAATGTAGGAAGTTCATCTTCGCCGATGCAACTATCCGTCACGAGCCTAACAAGCTCGTGAAAAGCTCGATTTGGGGACCTAACCTCTTCCCTGAAGAGGAGGTCACAAGTGTTATGGCTGAGGCTACACGGGCCAACCAAAGTCTTCGTTCTCGCTGGGGTATTTCAGCCTACAAACGTAAGACCCCAGAATCGGCCGGCCCCCAATCGAGAGGAGGTAAGCGTTTCAGGAGGCATAAGAGGACTCACCACCAGGCGGTAGTCCAAGCCGTCCCGGTCTCGGCAGTGGCACAGCCTTCCACTTCTAAGGCCCACCCACAACAGTACGTGCTGGTCCAACCAGCTGCACCCTCATATGTGGCCTCACCAGCATATAACCCCCATATGAAGGCCGTGGTTATTTTCACGGCCTTAATAGGGTTGCAAGGGGAGGAAGAGGTAAACCCTCATAGAGGAAAGCCCAATACCACCCCAAGAGGAAGACCTGGGCGTGGTAGGGGGAATAAACCCGCCCCTCCCACTGAGAGAACACAGGTAGGCGGTCGCCTGTTTTGGTTCAGGGACCAATGGACCTTCAGCCCTTGGGCACACAGCATTGTGTCCAAAGGCCTAGGATGGAGCTGGATCAAAAACCCTCCTCCTCTAACCAGGTTTTACCAGCCACCCACAGCAGTCCTAAAGGATTATGTGACAGAATTGCTCAACAAACGAGCAATAAAGAAAGTAAGGCACCTAAAGTTTCAAGGCAGGTTATTCACTGTTCCCAAAAAGACTCCGATCAACAAAGAGTGATCCTGGATCTATCGCGTCTAAATCGCTACATAAAATGCGACAAATTTCGCATGCTTACGGTAGCTCAGGTGCGGACTCTACTTCGGCGTGGAGCCGTCACCACCTCTATCGATCTTTCAGACGCTTATTATCACGCCCGGTTGCGCGAACTTCTCTCAGTTCCTCGGTTTCAGACTCGGGAATCAGGCCTACTCCTTCAGGGTCATGCCCTTCGGTCTGAACATCGCGCCCAGGATATTCACAAAGCTGGCGGACACGGTAGTACAGCAACTCCGGTCTCAAGGGATATCCCTAGCAGCATATTTGGACGACTGGATTATTTGGGCACCAACAGTTCGGAGTGTCAAAAGCCACGTCCATAGTCATCAGTTTCCTGGAGTCGCTAGGTTTCCAACTGAACAGAGAAAAGTCCCGCCTGACTCCGGACTTCCGGTTTCAGTGGTTGGGTCTCAACTGGGATCTGTCATCTCACACGCTGTCCCTTCCGCCTCCCAAGAGGAAAGAGATAGCATCTCTCACCAGGAGATTTCTCAAAATCCATCAGCATCCCGCCGGTCCCAAGAAAGGGTCCTTGGGTCTCTTCAGTTTGCCTCAGTGACAAACCTGCTGTTAAAAGCGAAGTTAAAGACATAAACAGAGTGTGGCGGAGTCGAGCCAATGTCAAGCTCAGAGACAAGGTCTCCTCTATCCCTCAAATCTTAAAGACAAGATTGCGGCCGTGGGCCTCGGTCAAAGGCTTGTCCAATACAGTTCCGCTTCAATTTCCCCCTCCGGCACTAGTAGTTCACACAGACGCTTCCTTAAGCGGCTGGGGGGGATATTCTCCAAAACAAAAGTACAAGGAACGTGGTCCACAATGTTTCAGCAGTTCCATATAAACACCCTGGAAGCTATGGCGGTATTTCTAACTCTGAAGAAAATCCGCCCCCCAACCGGATTCATATCAGGTTGGTATTGGACAGCGCAGTGGTAGTTCATTGCATCAACAGGGGCGGCTCCAAATCAGGCCGGTAAACCAAGTAATGGTTGCTATCTTCTCCCTAGCGAACAAGCACGGCTGGCACCTGTCAGCCACCCACCTAGCGGGGTGCGGAACGTGGTGGCGGATTCCTGTCCAGGAATGCTCCGTTGGAGACGGAGTGGTCTCTGGACATGGAATCTTTCAAGTGGATTTGCCGCCGGGTTCGGGCCTCCAAGTGGATCTGTTCGCAACGGAGAGCAACTTCAAGCTCCCCTGTTATGTGGCCCCAACCTGGACCCTCAGGCGTTCGCCATAGACGCAATGACAGTAGATTGGAACAGTTGGGAGAAGATTTATCTTTTCCCCCAATAAACTTACTGCTGAAAGTTTTACACAAACTCAGGACATTCAAAGGTCAATTAGCCCTAGTAGCTCCCTATTGGCCGAAGAGCAATTGGTTCCCTCTTCTTCAGGAACTGGGACTACGGAGTCTTCGGATTCCCAAGCCCATTCTGACTCAGACAGTACAAACCAAGACTGTGTCAGCTTCCTCAAGAATTCAGAATGCCCTAGTTTTATGGACTTTGTAAAGTTCGCAGCTCAAAAGGAGCGAACATTGACCCTGTCAACACTCTGTTTTTAGAATCAGATAAAAGAGATTCTACTATTAGACAGTATGACTCAGCAGTCAAAAAATTAGCCTCCTTTCTAAAAAGCATCTGAAGCCAAAATCATGACAGCTAATTTAGGAGTTTCCTTCTTTAGATCATTGTTTGAGAAAGGCCTAGCTCCGGCCACTATTACCACAATCAAGTCAGCATTAAAGAAAGTATTTCTTTACGGCTTTAAAATCGACCTTACAGATTCCTACTTTTCATCTATCCCCAGAGCATGCGCTCGTCTGAGACCAGTATCACGCCCACAGTCTGTTACGTGGTTTCTCAATGACGCCTTAAGTTAGCATCAGAGCTGGATAACTTTCATTGCTCTTATCAGGATCTGTTAAGGAAGACTTTATTTTTGATTAGCTTGGCTTCAGGTGCTAGAATCTCAGAGCTGTCGGCTCTCACTAGAGGTGATAATTATGTGAACTTCCTCCCGTCTGGAGAGGTCCTCCTTTCCCCTGATCCGAGATTTTTAGCTAAGAACGAAGACCCACAGGACAGGTGGTCCCCTTGGAAGGTGGTGCCCCTTCCTCAAGACCAGTCTTTATGTCCAGTTTATACACTTAAATCTTACCTTTCAAGAACTCCACAGAGTAAGTCGGGTCCTCTTTTTTATCAGGAGAAAGGTGGTACTCTTTCACTAAATGCTATAAGACAACAAATTTTATATTTTATTAAACAGGCCAACCCAGATTCAGTCCCTAAGGTTCATGATATTCGAGCAGTTGCTACTTCCATTAATTACTTTCATAATATGGACTTTTCAGAGTTATCTAAATTTACTGGGTTGGAAATCACCTCTAGTGTTTAAACGCCACTATTTAAAAACGCTCGAAGCCCTGAAATTTTCTACAATAGCTGTGGGAAGTGTCATCTCCCCACCTTAATTAATCATATCCTTGTCCTTTCCTTTCCCCCCCGCCCGCCTGCCTCATTTACTTTTCTGCTTGTTCTCCTGGTTGATTATGCCTCACTGCCTGGCTCCTCATATAGTTGTTTCTTGTACCTGTTAATGGAAAAAGCGTAATCTGATATGCCATTATTGCTCCTTTGTGGGGTACTGGACAGTTTTTATTTGGCTCCATGTACCCCAGATGGATGTATATATTAATGTTAATTGATTTTGTCTCTTACGTGTTTAGCCTAAGTTTACGTGTATAGTATTAAGGTTATATTTAGAGTTATTTTGTACACATTTCATGTTTCACCTTGCTTTAAGTAATTTTAAGGTTTTTGGGGCTTTTTCTCCGTCGTGCGGGGAATCTTCCCCCTTGTTTCATAGTATTAAGTTTTCAATGTGCCTTAGATTTAATATAACTTAGTTTTAGAGTTCTTGCTACATGAAAGAGATTGCTTAATTAAAATTATTTTGGTAAAACTTTTGCCTTTTCTTCAGATTACCCTTTATTTCTTTTTCCTGGTTGTTGCAGCCTTGGCATGATTCTCTATCACGATTTCACCGGCTGACACGGGACTGGACTCAGAAAAGGGATTTTGACAGAGGAAAAATCTATTTCTGAGGAAGGTCCCGTGTCACCCGTGACCCTCCCCTGTATCACCTAGTACTCTCCCCTCCCTCTTGCACATGCCAAGTCTGGGGTTAGTGCTAGCATGGAATGAGGTAGGTGGCGCTGGTGTCGCCGTCCTGGCGGGTGTTTGGTGTGGGGGCTGTAACGGCTCACCGCTCTGTTCGGGATTTTTTTGATAAGGAGCGATCTTTCGAGTAGGTTTCCGTGGTAGTGGTAATTCACTCACCCCTTCTTATACCGCGCCTTCCAAGAAGGCGCTCGACTGGGGTAGTAACCCCAGCTTTCCTGAAAGCTCTTTTCTCTGGTATATCTAGCAAGGTTATACCTAGAAATTCGTGCTGTAATGGAATTTCACCGGGTGACACGGGACCTTCCTCAGAAATAGATTTTTCCTCTGTCAAAATCCCTTTTTCTCTCTCTCTCTCTCTCTCTATGACGACATTACTGGCTGGAAGGGTTGGAGGTAGCCAACCTCACAGCTTATAGCTCGGATGCTTTGTGTACATTTGTGTACATACTGTCACTCTCACTGAGTAAGGAAGAGTTGTTTTTTGTATATGTAACATGTCTGTTTATTTGTTTTGAGATAAGGAATAGGTTTTTTATATATATATATATATATATGTTTATTTATTTTGTATAGTTTTATATATATATATATATACATTACACATTAACATTTTTCCATTATCATTAATTTTTTCTGTCTGAGAAATAACGTTTTTTTCCTGACAAAAATTTGTTTTTCTTAAAAAATGTAGTTTTTTACAAAGGTATGTTTTACTGACATTTTTAAAACATTATGAACACACAGTGTGTGCATGTGTGCTAATACTCACTGGTTAATGAGGCTCAAATTAGCAGTAACTTTTCCTGAGATAATTTAGGACTCTAAGGCTTAGCAGATGTACAATTATTTTATTATATCTTGGGATTTTCTAAGGTCAATTCTTGGGGTTTCGTAAGAAAAATAATTTGAGCAGCAGCACACACAAAAATGACTCGGGTCAGTTAGTATGCCAAACCATCTGCTTATATCAAAGACATAAAATCATAATTTTCTTACCTGGAGGAGGGATATTCTGTCTCTGAATAAGGTGACAGAGGGTTGAGGCTAACAAATTCTGATTGTGGGGATGGTTGTGGCAGCACTGCCGCATTAGGTGAATGGTGGCATCTTCAACACTACTATAATCACTGTCACTACTGCTTGACGGCCCGGAACCCCGCATCAAAGGCTCACTACCTCGAACTAAAGGATCACCTGAAAAGATTATCCTTAAAACAACTGCAATCTCCAGTACAAATAGTACAAAAAAGAAAAATTAAAATAATTGTAAATACGAATGCAAATATAAGAATAATAAAATAATTACCACATTATAACTATAATCATCATCACCATCAATAGAGGAAAAGCTTTTCTGTAATAAAGTCCCTGTTTTATCCAGCTGTTTTCTGTTAAATGTTTCAATAATCAGTTTTCCTTTATGTGTGTGAAAAATAAAATCTGACACTATACAGCATAAATCATAACCTGAGTGGACACTATAGATCTAGGCTTTAGGATCGTAAAGTGAACATAAGCAATAATAAACTCAACTATAGCTGTGTGCTGGACAAACAATCTGTAATCACCCACCTCATTATACATGTGGGTTACGTTCTAAACTGGGCATGTCACATCAATTTTACATAATTCATACTTAAGGCTACCAAAGTATATAAAGGTAAGCGTGATAGAGGTGTTCTGTGGTTCTATCATTTATCCTTTACATAAGCCATTGCCTTTCAATCTCAAACAAAACCTTTTCTGGATTTCAATACTTTAGTATGGTCACAATAGCTCGTCACTAATCAGAGAAAGAACAAGTCAACTGTAATTTGATCACCAATACAGCAGCCAAATAAATGACCATATGTAACAGTTGTTTATCTAACACCAAAAAATAATATTTGCTGTACTGTATTTTCATACTATCACTTCATGTTATTACTGATGTGATAGAAAGATAATTTGCCTAATATAGTCCTTAAGTTACCTCACAAAAAATCAACAAACATATTGTCTAATAAAACAAATTTACACAAATACAATAAAGAAGTCAATACAGACATTTCTAAAAATATGGAAGTGTAAGTCATTGCAACAAGATTAATGTGAAAAATATTTTACCAAAAACACAGTTACTGTTGGTATTATTTGTGCTTGAATGTAACAACAGTGAGATGTGAGTTACCTTTTAAGCAACTGGGAAGCAATGTTCTGCACTTTTATTTCATTCTATAATAATCATAATTTTTACTAGACAAGACAATAAAATACATGTTTCCCTACAAATACACAAAAATTCAGTCCCTATACAGAAAACAGCAGTAAACAGGAAGGTAATGTGTGCAAATACCATACAAATTGTATGTGTCCAGGTATGAAAAAATAGCATAACAATGGCCCAATACACAAGAAGCAACATGTTCTTTAGGTGTTGACTCTCATCTCAAACTCTTGGATAGAGCTATATCATCTGTCAAGTTTATTTTGCCAACTCTTAATGTTGAATTGTGGCACGACTTAAAAATGATTCCATTATGTTTGCTGTATAAAATATACTATATAATGACACACATCTGGACTCTTCTTTAACTGAAATAGCTGTTGTTGCTCTCAACACTAAGGAGACTGCTGCTGTTTTTTTTTCTAGTATCAAGGTCTACTACCTCAGAGGGACATTTACTATGGCTTTCAAGGCAACTGATTAGGACAAGAACTTGACTCTAAAGGACTTTTTGGATCTTACAACATTCTTGCTGCTAAAAGAAACTTTTCTAATTCTTGGGATGAAGTTAAGCAGATGAGCTTGAATGGTGAGTGGAAAAAATTGTGTCCCATTTTGTGTATGATTTCTATGGCTTTGAGGAGTTAATTGAGGCTGTCATCAAGAATGTTGCTGAACTGAGCAAGCAGCTTGATCTGGAGGTAGAGGCTGATGATGACACAGAATTGCTGGCATCTAGTGGAGAAAATGTTCTGCTGAGGACCTCATTCAACTAAAGAAGCAACTGACTGAAGAAGATGAAAAGACACCAACCCCAGAGTCCAAGAGATTTACAACCATGGAGTTAGCAAATGGCTTTGCCCTGATAGAGGAGGGATTGATAAAGTTTGAGGCTCTGGACTCCAACACTGCCAGGTACACTAAGGTTGCCAGAGGGTTAATGGTTTCCCTGCATTGTTACAAGGAGATATGGGAGGAGAAGAGTAAGGTATCCTTCCAGCTTAGCCTGGAACACTTTTTTTAAGAAGGGAGAGAGGCCTGCAAGAGGTCCAGTACCCTCTACCTCACATGCCTCTCCAAACTCAGCTGCCCAATGATATCTCCAGCACCTTCTGCAGGTTCTGCACAACTGGGCTCACCTGCCCCAGTATCTCCAGCACCTTCTGCAAGTTCTGCAAAACTAGATGACCCTGCCCCAGTATCTCCAGCACCTTCTGCAGGTTCTGCCTCTCCAGACTCACCTGCCCCATTGTCTCCAGCACCTTCCTCCATCCAATAGCCTAGTCACCCCACTTTGCGATGCCCAGTATGCAAGCCAACCACAGGAGAAAAGGTAAAGAATTGATTTTTTATTTACTGTGCAGTAAATGTAAGGATAATATTTACCCTTGTACTGTACGGATCTGCTCAAGAATTGTTTTCTCTTTTACTTACTTTTTTATTTTCACTAATTCACTTATTGCGTCTGCTTAAATTCCAACTTACGGACAAAATTGGGTTATGTCCTTGCTGTAGGAACGGATCTTGGACGTAAACAGAGAACCTACTGTAACATGAACCCTGGCATAGCAGAGGATCTCAAAATTCAGTTCCACACAAGGTGAAAAACACAAAAACACAAGTCCAAATAAAGTGCTCCATATACGCAAAAACCACCAGCGCAGCTGGAAACACAATGGACAAGTTAGGCCAGCAAAGATTAACCCTTAAACGCTGAGCCTCTATTTACAAAAGTGTCTGCCGTATGCCGGCGGGGTTTGAGAGTTAGCGCCGAAGCGGAAAGAAAGTTTTTTTCCAAAAAATCACAGCACACTTAGTTTTTAAGATTAAGAGGTCATTTTTGGCTCCCTTTTTTCTCATTGCCTAAAGTTTAGTATGCAACCATCAGAAATGAAAAAAATATCATAATCATATATAAATATTGGAATATATGACAGCGCGAAAAAAAAATTTCATACATAATTGTATAAAAATCGTGCTGTGAGCAAAACGGTTAAAGCTAATGAGTTATTTGTTTTTTCGTTGTATTGTAAACTAAATTGCGATGATTTTGGTGTATAACAAATTGTAAAACAATGAAAGCAGAGAAAATATTATCACAAAATGATGCATGAATTCGTAACACGAGGACGTAAAAAAAAAAATTTTCTCAAAAATTCACCATAAATCAAAATATTGTGCTAGAGGCTTCTCGTTTGTTGCAAAATTAAGGTAAATGATTGAATATTACTAGAATGTAAGAGTTTTAGCTTACGATTGCATTTTTCGACCATTTCGGTCAAGTCAAAGTTGACCGAAGGTCGAGATTTCGGCACTTATCGGGATTTATATGAAAATATGTCAAAATTGATAAAAGCTACAACCATGAGTTATTTGTTGTTGTATTCTATATGAAATTGCACACATTTTTATATATAAAACTTTATGTAACGGCTAATAAGAAAACGGTGCAAAAATATGACAAAGTGACTAAAGAATTTCTGAGATTGTAAGAGCCTGACGCCGTCTCTTCCAAACACGTGTGTGTTCATGTGTTAAATCGTCCATCGGAGTTTTGAGACGTTTGTCGTCTTCACAAACAGAAACATACACACAGTTTGATACAGAAGATTCGTTGGAACATTATGAGTACATGATTAGAATGCTTGCATGGCAATGCAAGTAGTGGTGATTGTACATACATCAAGACAACAATGGTTAGGGAGAAACAGACGGAAATATTATATGGTTGAAATCGAGTTCCTTTAGAGAAAGAAAACGAGATGCTCTTGTTGTCTTGTCCACTCCGATGGATAATTAACACACACGTTGTTTGGAAGAGACTGCGTCAGGCTCTTACAAGATTTTCAGCAGAGTTAGTGCGGACATTAGGAAAAAGTTTTTTTCAAAAATTCACCATAAATCGAAATATTGTGCTAGAGACTTCTCGTTTGTTGCAAAATGAAGGTAAATGATTGAATATTACTAGAACGTAAGAGTTTTAGCTTACAACTGCATTTTTCGATCATTTCGGTCAAGTCAAAGTTGACCGAAGGTTGAAATTTTGGCACTTATTGTGATTTATATGAAAATATGTCAAAATTGATAAAAGCTACAACCATGAGTTATTTTTTTGTATTCTACATGAAATTGCACACATTTTCATATATAAAACTTTATTTAACGGCTAATAGAAAACGGTGTAAATAATTACAACAAAGTGACTAAAGAATTTGAGATTTTCAGCAGAGTTAGCTGATGCTTTCTTTTGGGATAAGAAAGAAATCTGCGCATGAGCAGCTGGGTCACGCTTGTAAACAAAACAACAGTGTGATCCGGGAACTCCCAGCATCCCTCAAGGCGCGATTTAAAATTTTTTGCAAACGAGGCCTATAAGTATTTTTCCGCGAATATTTATAAAAGCTTTTTGTAGTTGACGTATTTTACATCCACTCGGCACCCGACAGACAACTTTTGTTGACGTAAAATATGTCCAGTCAGCGTTGAAGGGTTAAGGCGCTGCCTGGGGTCTACCCAATAGGCTTTTGTTATTCATTCAGCACACAGCCAAAGCAGGAGATAAGCTGGAATACTCCATTTATGAAAGCCATGGTTCGTATCCCCGTAGGACCAAAAAAAAAAATATGTAAGAACTGTTCTTATATGTTTGATTAACAGAGACTTGCTGTAGTCTGATTGCCTAACATCTCAGAATTTAGGAATTCTGTTTGCCAGATGAACATAGATTGGCAATTTCACTTTTAAAAAATTTTTACACATTAACAAATTAGAGCAGGTACATTACATTTTGTAACTATATTTTACATGTAGTTCCCACTTTTGATACAAAAGAAGTAATAATAACACACAATTTGCACAACCTTAAACACAAAAGTACGTTTTTTATTTTTTGCTGGACACAATGATGCATCAGGTAAGTAACGAAATCCAGTAATTTATAATACAATGAGTGTTATAAAACAATGATGTACAACGTACAATGCAAGTACAAACAGTATAATTTCAAAAATGTTTAATGTTCTAATAACACTATCTAAAATCACTGACTTCTTATCACTTTACTTAAAATTCAAACAATTAACATTTGCATAAATCACAGGTGCTGTACTCACCTAAAACTGTCAATAATGGTAACCAAAACACAGAGCCTTCAGCAGATCCCAACCAATCTCTCATGGGTGGTTCTGCACAAAGGGCTGCAAGGGTGTGTAATGTATGAGCCACCAGGGATGTACTTAATGTAGGAACAATTGCAGCTGCAATCTGGGGAGGAGTCTGTGGTGTGGCTGATGACAAAGCATCCTCTGCACTCTTGGTTTTCTCAGCAACACTGGCCTTCTCAAGGTCTGTCGCACTCTCACTTGCACCTGAAGAGGTGCAACTTTCTACCTGATGCAAAACTTCTGTTTTACACCACTCTGAAATTGAATAAACATAGTTAAATCATACCTCTAAAAATGAACCTGTAACAAATTCCATTTTCTTTCACTTCTTAACAGATACCAGAATTCCCAACAGTATGGACTGTACCTAGTATTCCATGCACAAGTAGCAAAGGAAAGCCTGAATCTAGCATCAAATGGATTGCCTGAGGTGACTGAGCAACAGTGGCTAAAGTTTGCAAGTGAGCAGGCGTAAGGGAGATGACACTTGGATCTTGGAGAATCAACCTTTCTTCTACAGCACCTGATGACCCTTCTACACCCTCTTTCATGTCATCAGTTCTAGCAGCTCGGATCTCGGCCTCTCTGTCTTTTCTGATTAATAAAATAAATCAATGTTAATCAAACTGGTTACAAAAGTAAAAACCTATTTTAAATTTTAACATGGAACCTTCAAATCACCAATGACTTCTGCAGAAAAATATTTATAATCTTGAAAATTTCCTGTAATACTTATCCTTGTAGATATTAATTTCCCCAAATGGAAAGATAATATAGGTAAAATAAAACAATAATTAATCTATTTAGAGACTTTTCTGATTAAGTTTTTATAAGTTTATATAAACAATGTTTATAATATCAGCAATAAAATATCCAGTTTTCCTTCAATTATCTGGTTTCATCCTATTCAGAGCTCAACATTACCTGGAGGTTCCCCAGCACCATAATATACAGTAAAATACACTCATCAAAATTTGCAAAATTGCTCTCAGCTGGTTGGCAATGCTGCATAGGCAAAAAGAAGTGTTGGTAATAATGAGAAAGGTTACTGTTAGGGTGGTGGTTTGGGGATTTTTTTTTTTTTTTTGGGGGGGAGACCAGGCAGGATGGGTGCGCATTTGACTTCTTAAGAGCTTTTGTGGTTGTAATTGGCTTAAAAATATTAATGTCACCCAAACATAATTTTGTTTATTGCTTTTGAGTGGCAGAGTATTGTGGGAGCGGGGGATAGGCCTGGATAAGCCCTTCTTACCCATACACGGTGGTAGGGCAAGGAGAGCCGAGTAGGAAGGGTTTGGCAGGCCTTTGCCCTCTCCAACTATCTCATTACTTTTTAACTTCACTGGTTTTTACAATTCACTGCACATTCATTGATTTTAATATCACATATGCTTTTCTGAAGTTGAAATATCAGCAAATTGTAAAATTTCAACAAATTACCATATTGTACTGGTATATAAACTGCCCAGCTGTGTTGCATCAAACTTTTCTTGCACATCAGTGTGTCAGTCTGTGTTCATGTGCACACATACACCAAGTATGTGTGTGTCTAAGTATGCTTATGCATCACAGTGAGGTAAACTGCAGTATGCAATTGCTGTATATTTATGTGGCACAGCAGAGAGAGAGAGAGAGAGAGAGAGAGAGAGAGAGAGAGAGAGAGAGAGAGAGAGAGAGAGAGAGAGAGAGAGAGAGAGAGATGTTAAACAGACAGACAAAAGTGCAAAATTACCATAAAATATTGCTTTCTGCATGACACAGACAAAAAACTATGTAATTCTTTTAGTTCTTTTCACTTTTAGTTTGGTCGTAACCATTAACCCTTAAGGGACGGGCTAATTATATATAATGCATACCCCCCGACTGGGCAAACTTTAAGGTTGGCTAATTTAAGAAAAAAACACATCAATGGAAAGAGAAAGATATGCAAATGCACATGGTGTAAGAAAAAAAATCTACAAAATTTTCCCTACCTTCCACGGGAAGTTGAAAGTGACTATTTACAACCCTGTGTGGGGCCTCTTTTACAAAACACTCGTAAATTTTACCAAGTTATACATGTTTTTTCTAATAATTTACTTTATTTTGTAAAATTATAATTACAACTCACACAATATATCATAACAGTTAAGAAGTAAAATCAGTAAGAAATTCCGAGCATATTTGTTGTAAAATATTAAAGTAAATTTACTGAGATTGTGAAATCCAGTAACTTTTTTGGGATTTATACATGTTTTTTCTAACATTTCTTTGCAAAATTAAAACTATAACTGGCATCATATCATAAAAGATATGAACTATAACCAACAGTATTCCCTGGGTATATTTATGAGCAAATAAATAAAAAGATGTCATGGCAGAGAGAGGAGCAAGACATTCCCCTTCCAAGTCAAGAACAATACTGAAGTTCCCAAGACGCCCACGATCGAGCTGAGCTGAATTCTTTAGTTGCCACAATTCATTTATGGGCCACTGAAGTATTGGAAACTCTTTCCCGCTCAATACGAACAAATCGTATGGCATGTAATATTAATCATCCTCAGAGGGGGATCTGTACACCACCCAAAACCTATTTTAGATCCTCTATTGAGGGGATCTGTCCATTAAGGGTTAAATTAGATTACGTTTGGGGTAATAAGTAATGCATGTCCATATGAGTCCAAGACATGATAAAACAATTAGGTAGAATTTAGACTGTTTGCTGTTTGTTCAGTTGTAACCACTTAAAAACTGCATAGTATCTCTCTCTCTCTCTCTCTCTCTCTATAAATCTTATTTTTATAAGCTGCTCATATTCAAAGTATGAACTCAATATATAGTACATGATAAAGTTAATACCCCTCAATGGAATGTAGTAAATATAACCGTTCATCAGTAGATAGTGCATTACATATTTACCAAAGGTTTCAAAATGATATACGATAACGTAACCTCTAGTGGCTCGTGATGCATTTCCGATGACATAAGGATTTCATAAATTTTTTTTAACATCATATAAAATAAATAACAATATTGCTGTGATACACCTTTAAAATGCCCTGCAAACGCACACAAATACACGTTTAAATGAAATTTTTATCAGATTTTTAGTGTGGAGGTACCAAAATGGAGTAGAAAATGGTAGATATTTGTTCAATATAAAATTAGCACATATGCATCCGTTGCTGTGTGTGGACTTGCCTTTCACTCTCTCTCTCTCTCTCTCTCAGGGTTATTCATTATAAGAAAAGAGAGAGAGAGGGAGAGAGAGTGAGTTGCTGTTTTACATCCATAGAGAGTTTTTATTACAGTATATCCAAAATTTCCATTACGTAGCCAGTCTTGGATGTATTAATGCTGGTCTTGGATGTATTAATCTGGATACAGGAGAGATTACTGTAACTATATACAATACTAAAACAATAACTTACCCCCCTGAAGATTAACTTCATAAGTAAAGCAAATGGCAACCAACTTTCAGGAAACAAAAACTCACCTGTCATCTGTGATTGACTGATTATTATCAATCACTGTTAAGACAGACATGTTTACAAGTAGTTGAGTAAACAGTTGTGGGCGAACATGACACATTGAGCACATAATGTGATCCAAACCAATCTTCAGCTCACCCTCACTTCTCTCTGACCATTCATATACATGTCTGGAAAAATAAGAAAAACCATGAGTAATTTTTTACTTAACTAATTACAGTATTCAACCACATTTTGGTTTCCTTTCTACAAATGTACAATTCAACTGTAGTTAATTTTATGATTTATATCTACTACAAAACCCTTTCTCTCTGTTGAAAGATTGTCTATACAGTACTACAAAGGAGTTTAACAACTGGCCCAAAGGATTTGTTATTGAATAAGAGATGAAAATTGGATCACACAAATGTTGAAAAAGTTAGACAGCTATGTAGCACAGGAAAAAAATTAAAAGACAGGAACCATTAAAGCATATGAGCCCTATGAGCATCTGGCTAAACTACCTGCTAATAATAATAATAATAATAATAATAATAATAATAATAATAATAATAATAATAATAATAATAATAATAATAATAATAATACACGTTTTGTTAAAGAAAATGGCAGTTTCAACAGCATTTATTTTATATAGCAAACACTCAATTCGTCTTATCAATTGCTTTCCTTGCGTTGGAATGGTTGCGAGCAATTGGCCAATATTCATTTCCGGTGGTATAGTGATGTGTAGGAGGTAGCTCTCATGGGGTGTCGACTAGTTTCGCCCTTCTCATAAGGGCATCATTCAGGACAGGATCGCTAAATGATGCCCTTATGAGAAGAGCGAAAACTAGTCGACACCCCATGAGAGCTACCTTCTACACATCACTATACCACCAGAAATGAATATTGGGCAATTGCTCGAAACCATTCCAGTGCAAGAAAAGCAATTGATAAGACAAATTGAGTGTTTGCTAAAATAAATGCTGATGAAACTGCCATTTTGCTTAACAATACCTGTATTAAAGGTTTTTTTCCTAATTTTACAATAACAACAATAATAATAAATAATAATAATAATAATAATAATAATAATAATAAAAGAATTCTTTATTCCATGCTGAGAGGAACTCAGTCATCCTGATCTTGTTTACCAAGTCTGAAATATATTTTAAATTCCACAAAGCTAGCTCAACTCAAAAGATTTTCATTGGACAAATTAAAAACTTGAAGATCAGTTCTGACTAAAGTGGACTGAAGGTACTGTTCCAACCCAATAATTTTCAGACTGGTTGAGATTTGGAAAGCCAAATAAAATGCATTCAACTACTGAGTGCTGACCAGCATTCTCTGCACTCACAGACTGGGTCTTACATCATGTGTCCATGGGTCAAACAAGTGTGACCAGCTGAAGATGAGACTTCTTCAACTTTTGATATAGTATACACAACACTCTAAAGGCAGATCAAATCTACTTTAGCTTTCTACTTTTCATGACTACTAATACTTTTACATCAGCTTTTTCCTTTATGGGTCAGACATAAAATGAGTTCTCTCCATTCTCCTTTGTCTTGTGCACTCCACTTGAATTCTCAAAGATCTGGGCCTTTCTACTACTGGTCGTCATCCTGCTACTCTTACAAACCACACTTCACTGACTAATTGCTCTCCATCCCTTACTAATTGTTCCCCATTGGTCCTCATCACATGTGCAAGCCACCTCAATGTTTGAGATTTCAAGTTTTTTCTTTTCTAGCTCTTGGGCATACTAACTCTCCGTAAATCCCTAATTTGTAATATGACCTTATCACCTCAGTCCCCATGTTTCTGCCAAACAAATTAGCCCTAAAGATAACAGAAATGTTCTATACTTCTAATTCACGTCCCTCTGCCAAAACATGGAGGTCCACCTCCCCACCACTTGTGGTCTTCATGTATGATTACTGGGTGTGTTATGTGGATGTGAGCAAGTACTTGAATAAAATTCAATAAATGTATTAAGAAGAGAGTGTTTCTTTAGCTTCTGTGAAGTGTGGTAATTCATCTTAGCAGATGATGTATTGTGGTAACTGTAGCTAAATCACTATGATGCATTTTTCTGAAATAAGTGTTTTTGCATTATTAGGCAACTTATTTTCTCATTAGCTTTATAATGAATTAGTTTTAAAGAATATATATAACTTTTGAGGAATAATGGGATATTCTTTTAGGATATAACAGTTGTTTATTTCTTCTGTCCAGGTCTGATCTTCAACTTGGAAATGGCCCAAAGCAAAACACAATTTGTGTACAAGCCCGAGTGCTTGAAATTTGACTTCACTGCAATGCGAGAACAATCTGGGAATGTATGTCCTCAGTGTGTTCAGTGCCTGCAAGTCCTTGCCAATGAATCTATGAAGGAAAATAAGCTGAAGCATCATTTGCAAATAGTCATCCAAAGTTTGATGAAAAACCACTGAGTTACTGGAAAGACAAAGAAACAAGGTAAACAAAGTCGGACTGATGCTCCCTCGAGTTCAGTTTTTTTACTTGAGAAAGCTTCCTTGGTGTCCTTTGAGGTAGCATGGATGACTGCAAAATGCAAACAGCCTCAATACATTGGAGAGGAGCTGGTGAAACCAGCAGCAATAGCAGTGGTGAACACTTCTGGTGGAGCAGATTTTACCAAGAAAGTTTGAATCATAAAACGTACAATTGAACTTATTTCAGTTCTGACAATATCATAAAATGAAGAACTGAACTTATTTCAGAGGATATTTTGTTAAGCTAATTTTAGCATTGAAAAATGCAGGACAATTTTCTCTGCAAACTAATGAGTCCGTGGACATTGCAGGTCATCCTGAACTGATGGTTTCTGTAACATAGAGGAGACGATATTTTGGAAGAATTTCTCTTCTGCAATACCTTGTCAATTACCACCAGTGGGGAAGACATATTTCATATGGTTTCAAGTTTTATCAATAAA
The DNA here is from genome assembly GCF_040412425.1 of Macrobrachium rosenbergii. Lineage (NCBI taxonomy): Eukaryota > Metazoa > Arthropoda > Malacostraca > Decapoda > Palaemonidae > Macrobrachium > Macrobrachium rosenbergii. The sequence goes on along the minus strand of NC_089743.1, from coordinate 18,034,460 downwards.
TATGATCTAATCTAGACTGGAAAAACTGCTTGGCTGTGTGCACTAATGGAGCTCCATCAATGATAGGAAGTTGTGGGGGTTTTGTTACTCGCATTAAAGCTAAGAACCCTGATGTCATAGTAATTCACTGTTTCTTGCATCAAAAAAAACCTTGCTTCTTGTCGTCTACAACCAGACCTCCATGCAGCTCTAATTGATACTATACAAAAAGTAAACTTTGTCTAGGCCAGAGCTCCAAATTCACACATTTTCCATTAAATGTGTGAAGAGATGGGATCACATCACCAAGACTTGTTGGTCCTCTCTGATGTCCGTTGGCTATCTCTAGGAAAGATTCTGGCAAGAGTTCTTGAACTACAATCTGAAACTGAAATCTTTCTCTAGGAAAAACAGCATGTACTGGCAGACTGCTTTAAGGATATTGCTTGGCTGGCAAAGCTTGCTTATTTAAGTGATATCTTCATGCATCTCAATGAACTGACTTCAGACATGCAGGGTCGAAATCACACCATGGTGGACATTGGTGAAAAAATTCTCCAAGAAAAAGCTTGCTCTCTGAGGGGAAAAGTTGGCCAACGGAAAAACTGCAGCTTTTCCAAAACTAAGTCCTATATTGGAAGATTCTTCAGATATATCTCTGCCTGACATCAGAAATACTGTCAAAGATCATCCGAGGAATCTTCAGGAAGAAATGAACAGGTATATTCCAGAAAATGTTGACTTGAAAAAGCATAGCTAGATCAGGAATTCTTTCACTGTGAATGTCACTGAGGTTGGAGAAGATAATCCTGGTTTTCAAGAAAAACTTATAGACATTCAGGAAAATCAAGTGCAGAAGTAACGTTTTGAAAACCTCCAGATTTCAAAATTTTTTATTCAACTCAAGGGTATGCCCATTCTGACTTGGGAGGCTGAAAAAGCTCTTCTCCCTTTTCCAACAATGTATCTCTGTGAAGTATGGTTTTCAAGCCTTGTTACGATCAAGACTAAAGCAAGAAACTGCCTGGATCCCCAACATGACTTGTGGTGTGCTCTAACAATGAATATAAAACCCAACTTTGAGAACCTCGTATACAAAACGAAGCAGTTTCAAGGTAGCCACTGAGAAAACTTATAATTTGTTGCAGTCTTTCTTTCGATGTGGTCCCTGGTTATTCCTAAGGTATATTACTTGGTTGTTACACTAGCCATTTTTTATATATAATTTACTGATTAATTTTATGAATCGCTGAAATGTATTAGTAAAGTATAAAAAGCTGTGATTGCCAGCCACTGAAGAAAAACTTTTTTTTTTTTGTGACTGGATATGCAAGTAAAATTTCAAGATTTTTAACACTTGTTTCCTTTTCCATTTCAAATTTATTAAAATTCATTACATTAGCAAATATAAACTTATTATATAAATAGAAGAATGTTAACTCATAAACATTTGCAAGGATAACTGTAACATGAAAAGGGTTGGATTTATTACTACATGTTCATACATTTAGGGTTGCTGGCCCAGGTTAAGACTGTATTTAGGGTCACAACCAAAAATGGTTGGGATACACTGCTCTTTAATGGCTGTTTTGAACATTTCCTTCATATCTATGGTGTATCACTACATTGTGACCAGAACAAAAAAAGGGTGAGCTTTCAACCATTATGCAAACGGTCGAAAGCTAACCCCCCCATTTTTTAACACTTTTTGTATTATGGAAAAATAGTCTCTCAGTTACATTATTGTGGCTTTTTACTGATTATTTCCTTCATATTTGGAGAGAATCAAAGGAGATTCTTCTGACCTATGAATCTGGCCTTAACTCTCTTTCTGTTAAAAGGTGGACTGTGTTTTCTATGGGTGCTACTATATGTACTATTGCCTCTCTGGCATGCTTGTTACATACACAAGCCTCCACTTCCCAGACTAACTGCAGAAATTAGTGTTCTGCGGATTGCATGATTTAGTGACTTGTTTTTTCCCAACTGCTGTCCAGTTCTGAAACTCCTTCCTTGCTTCCATCATTTCACAGTGAGCATTACAGGCAAAACATTGCTATGTCCATTATCAGTTAATATGTACATTGCAACAGATGAATTTCAGCACCCCTAAAATATCAAAGGAGTCAAGAGCTAGGTCTATGATATTATTAATGGTTAAGCCACACTTCCATTTGCCCTATATTCCTTGTTTCCAAAGGAAACCAGACACAAACACTAAAATTAGATGAAAGCATGTAGTGTATTCAATAAATATCTGAACATTTGAAGGCTAACATTTATACATGCTTGTTGAGCTAGCAGTTCACTGGGAGTACGAAGAAGTTTACCATTCGCAAAACCTAAAACAGTGTTGAAGCTGATGGAACCCCTACCCAAATTTCACAGTTATTAAGATAGCTTAATAAAAATAAATATTCCAGTAAATAAAACATAACTTAAAATTTTCTTTACACAAGAGATAAAAACAGAAACATACCTGAACAATTCATCTGTGATATGACTGGTAGTATCATGAGTGGTATTCCACAAAACTGCAGCAATGCAGTGTAGAATTTCAGCACTAACACTGCCATTCAAACTTCCAGCTGGAGACTGTGGTGACATCTGTTGAGGAGGCTGCTGAGTCCCTAGACTATAATTACTACTCATGGGTGATGATGAGGGGAGAGGTTGCATAACAACATGATGGAGCCATGATAGGAGGACAGACACACCTTCCATGCTGCTGCTTCCTACACACAACTCATAGAGTAAAGCTATGGCTGCATCAAGACTATTTCCACCTAAAAGAAAAATGACGCTGAGTGAATCCAAAATCATATGTTACAGTTATAAATGACATTTCAAATTACTAGAATGAAAATTCTGTTTGACATACAAAACTGGTTTTATGATAATCTCTCAAAAATAATACCAACCTGAGGGCAGTCTGAGTAGTGGATGAGTGAGAAGCGTCATAATGAGCGTGTGAAGTAGGTGAGGTGACCGTCTAGCTAAGGCCAATGTAGTATCTTCTAAAGGATCAGACCCTGAAGAAGCCAAATGTATAGTTCCTGGTGGAGTCAACAGCAAAGTGATACAGGCTTCCATTACTCCATTCACAGATGCTCCAGCCTCAGCCCCAATGTTTCGACCTCCTTCTACATGAAACATGCACTGATGGATGAGTCTCAGCCACCACATGCTAAGAAGGAAAAGGGTGAATTCATTCAGTTAGTTAGATTATATCAACCCTATAAATTAAGAATATTAACTCAGTGGTCTAGTTACACGATTCATTGACAGTGGTAATAATAACTGAAGTTAAAATTTGGAAGGAAATGAAGAACACTGATATGTATTATAAACCATGCATATGAATTATTAAATATTTTTAAAATTTCTCTCTCCATTTACTACAAAATTTTCTTAACGATAATAACAAAATTCTCTTACCTTGCCCTATGAGGAGTATGGTCTAATACAGAATTTTCGTGGAGTCCTCTTAAGGCTTCACGGAATGTTGTAGTACCTAACAACTTGAGCTGTGACAACCCAAGAGTTGCAGAGTCTCTTGGGCGATGGAGGCGAACAACAACTATTGATGCAACTACAGGACGAGGGAGTACTAAACGTACTCGAGATAACCCAGCAGTGCTCAGTGGGCCACTTACAGGCATAAGGTATCCACCTTCAACACCTACCTCTACAGAAACAGCTGAGGGACAAGCTGTTAATAAAAAAAAAATATATGTTAAAACAAACACACAAACAAAAACAAACAAAAAATCTCTCCTACAATACAAAAGAAAAGGATTTAACTGTAAATTTCTATTTAAAAATTTTCAAGTAAAAAAAACAAAAACAAAGCAATTCCTCGCTGCAGATGATCTGATGCAATTTACACAAATTCTCACTTTCAAATACGCTTGATTGATTTTATATAATTCTCTTTTCGAGAGAATTTTTTTCAACATTTACCCATTTCCCCAAAAAGGAGTTTCTCCAGAGAAAAAACAAACAGTCACTGCCACATTTATCCTTTACTTTCAATACCTCATCCATATCCTCTATCCAAACCCTTTAGGTCTTTCTTCACTTCTGAACACTTCGAAACTGTACACCCTCTTCATCAATGTACTGTTCTCCGTTTACTCCATATGACCAAACCATCTCAAATCAATGTACTGCTGTTTGATGAGAAAAGAGTTGCTAACATCTCTGTACCATGTTTGGAGACCATATGACTGAATTTTCTACTAAAGACACTGGCCAAAATGGAAGAAACAACCAGAGATACTAACTTCTGAGAACATTTTCTTAATGCTCTTTATAGTTGCCAGTTCAAAATCGACATGGACAGAGGAAACACACTGAGTTTTAGCTTGTTTTATACATCTCTTCATCCTTCTGGTTTGTTAAGCTGTATATCAATGGTAATGTTTTACTATCACCTATCAATGCATGAATGGAACACAACTGAGTTCCAATCAGTGTGCAGTCAAATGTTCCATCACAAAACAAGCACATTTCTCAGCTAAAAGATTTAAATTTCTATCAGTGCCATAAATTCTCAATTTGTCATCTATGTAAAGTTTAAAATTTTCTCCTCGTGTTGAGAAATTTAAATCCTCATTTTCTTGCTTAGCCCTCGTTATATTTACTGTGCGTAAAAGAGAAGACTTCTTTGGCAGCCCTCCTGCAACACTTGGAGGTAAAGCACTTACAGCAGTAACTTCTTCAGTTTCATAAGCCCATTGTTTTATGTGACCAATTGCTTTCAAAGGAGTATTACGCAAATTGCTGGGTGGATGAGAGTGCTGAGAAGGCTGACCATCAATCACATCATCAATCGTCTCCATTCTTGCATTACACTCCTTGTGTTTTTCACATTTCCAGTAAACCTTGCTGCCACACGTTTTATCAACCAAGTATGCAAGGTTAATGAACTCCAATTTACTGAGGGGATACGGTTTTGAATTTTAAACTTTTACTTTTTAAGTTTTATCAACTAAAGCATGCTAAACTATGAAAATGATTACTATAGCTATATCATGATTATGTATAATGTCAACAAGCCAAGTGAAAAAAATTAGCCTTTTCAACTAATTATCGTTTCCATCAAATTGTCAATCGACCTGTTTGTATTTCAACTAGTTGTCAGTCGGCCAAACATATTTAGACCAGTTGTCTTTCGGCAAATAGTCAGGCTACCAAAGACCATACAGTACCTTAAACAAGGAAGGAGGCAAAACACCTAAATGTAATAGCTTCACCAGAAAACGTTCAAAACATTTCCAAAAGATGCCAACCTTTGAGAAAGAGAGGTAGCAATATTACACATATAAGCTTCTCAAAAGTAAATTTATTGTCAGAAGTTATACCTACAATCATAGTATGTCACCGACATCTAAACCACACCATTTACATGTAAATCTGGACACAAAGGCAAAAGTGTTCTGGATGGACTAACCATCATATTTTGAGTTGTAGAAAGGGTTAAACTTCATGTCCAAAGGCCTACTCCTATAGCACTCAGGAATAAGTGCTAGATTTCTATTCAAGGTTTTTGCAACCACAGACCTAAGGTGCATATAGCTAGATGAGTAGGGATAATAATATATAGTAATGGTCTACGAACACTACCTGAAATGACATTACTAAAGCTGCTATACTGGTCATCAACATGGACTGTTTGGGCTGTGCCTATCAAAAATTCATTGAAAATATACTAAGGCTGGCTAATTCTCAGTAATCTTTAGCTTGCAGATACAAAGGCTTAATGATTCATGAAGTCACAGGCTTCACTAAAATCTAAACCAACCATGTGAGCTTCTGCACCCTCATCAAAAGAACTCTGCAACATGGTAGATTTTGAAAAAGTGTATCACTTGCACCAAGTCCTATACAAAAACAAACCTGAAATGCTGGTAGCAGGTATTAACTGCAATAAACCTACAAAGACACTTAGTGAGCAGCTTCCATATGAATAGGGTTCACCTTCTACATAATAATAATAATAATAATAATAATAATAATAATAATAATAATAATAATAATAATAATAATAATAATAATAATAATTCCCAAGGAGTTGCTAAGGAGCGCGGCAACTAATGTTGTCTTATTCAAAGTTTGTGCAAATATCCCAATATTTTTATGCAATGATTGGCTAGCAACACCACCAGATAATACCGATAGGCTTATTCATGTGCAACCAGTGCTTGAATATATCCAAAACTTATGTCAACATCTTTGTGTGCCAGGAAAGAACCTGTCTTTGGATGCAGGTATGCTTCCATGGAAAGGCAGGTTATCTTTCAAAGTGTATAACCCTCAAAAGCCAGTGAAATACAGAATAAAACGATGACAAATTTTTAATTAATTTGTCTTTTTCATAGCTAACAAATCTGAGACCTTAACATTAGGATAAATCTTCTGGTGCCAGATGGAAACCAGTTAAAAAAAAAAACAATCAATATCGTATAAGCAAGGAATCTGTGGCATCTGGCATCTAATATGCAGATGAGGTGGTAATGGGCCAGAGGCCTAGCTGGAACCTTGTGACGCATCAGGCTGTCTTCCAACCCTGGATAAGACATACGAGGGGGGGGGAGCTAGAGGTGGGCAGTCTATGTTTAGACCTCAGGCCTGTTAGCTATGAAAAATACAAATTAATTAAAAATTTGTCATTTGTTCATTTGTGGAACAAACCTTCGGTCTTAACATTAGGATAGGCTCACACGTGGGGGGAGGTATGAGTATCCTAAACCGACTAGAGGTTCAACACACCTGATTCACCTTCCTAGAAATTAGGGATCTAAGGAAGGAGACCTAAACCTCTGAGTTGTTACATAAGAGGGTGTCTAACACCCAGTTCACTGGACCAAAATACAATGCAGACTGTGATTCATTGCATATATGGAAGTCAAAGAGAACTGTATCTTATTAAGCAACAAACCCTGTCAGCCAAACGTAACAGGCTTGTCACCACTTCTCACTCCCCTTGCTGGAGAGAGAAATAAAGACTACTGAGAAGCATATTTGTATGTTGTATGGAACACCTAAATGCTGTTAACGGTTGAAGAGTGTCATCCACTACAGCGAACAGATCTATGACCACCAAACAATAAACCTCTAGCTTCCGGTTGAACCTTGTGGCGAAGAGGTCTAACGTGGGTCTTCCCCACAGACGAAACAGCCTGTCCGCTACGTCCTGATGCAGAGACCACTCCATACCTAGAACTTGTCCCTGACAACTTAGTTTGTTGGCCACTACATGCCTTTTGCCTAGAATGTACCTGGCCATGAGCTCCACCAAACTGTCGATTGCCTACTGGTGTAATTCGACCATCAAAGAGTGAAGTTGGCGTGACACCAGCTCCCTGTTTGTTCACATACGCTACCACTGTCGCGTTGTACAACATCAAAACAGCGGAGTGATCTACCACCCTCTCCTGAAACTCCTGAGGACCCAGGAAGGCAGCCTTCAACTCCAACACATTGATGTGGATTTGCTTGTAATGAGGGCTCCATTCTCACTCCAGTCATTAACCAAAAGCAATCTATGGGTCTTGGATAAAAAAATATACTGCAAATGTTGCTGCTAACATGTACAGTGCATGTAGTTAGGGTTATGCTTGCTGCATCAGTACTGTACTGAATATGTACAGAGTTTTTTGTTATTATGCAATCCATAAGCAAAAGTTTAAGCATTGTTTTTATGTAGTGTTTACATTATTTTGGATTTTATAAGAAATGCATAGATGATCTATAGTGTGCATTGCACACAATAGGATATATAGGCTTTGCTTATGTATGCAAATTCCTTACACAGTGTATTACAGCATTCTATGCAAAGGATTTGCAATTAAAGTACCGATCATTATGTGACCTTTCCCTTGTAAATTTTGCTGATGCAGCCATTATCTTTATTGAGACATGCAAATGAGAGGGCCTCTTAATAACTTATCAGAATCATGTTACATACCTAATGTTTCAATTTTGCATCTATATCATCATCAAAATATAATAAAAAAAAAAAAAAGTGCTGCAAAACTGTAACCTACACCGAACACCATCAAACCTATAAAGCATTTCGAAGAATACTGCTCAAGAGCATGTTACAATTGTGATGGCTTTGTGTCATTTTAAATTTTAATGTGGTAATAAGAAAATTTTTTTATAATCTTTTCCTCTGTATTATTCTATATTCAAATATCACAAGTTCATTCAAATCACAAAATCTCTGCAATCCATTAAAAAAGCAATATATCCAAAAATTTATGCTAAGAGTTTTCATAGCTAAATCAAGTACTCTGTACACACATCTAAATAAAAATCAGAAATCTCTCACATATTTCAAATTCACTAGGCCCAAAAGCCTAAAAGATTGACATCAAATCCAGAACACAACAAATGAAAGTATACTACATTGTTTATTCTACAGAAAAGAATATTCTGATTACTTACAAACAAGTGAAACTGTGTGGGGCAACAGGTGAACTTCATGCAACAGTACCGCACAAGGCAAAGTCAAGATGAGGTCAACCCAGCTCTCATCCGGATAGAAATGATATGACCATGGAGCACTCTAGAAAGATAAATGTCCTTTTACATAAGGGATCTCCACATTTGGAAGTAATGCAATCACAATATACCTACTAACAACAACATTCCTTGGAAATAGACAGTACCTTGGTTCTCTGGAAAAGCTGATTGGAGTCTACAAGTACATTTGCAGGCCGAGCAGTTGGATTACTGGAAGTGACAACAGCCAATGGAGCAAAGTTGTAAAGGCCTTCTGTCTGATCTACAGGTTCACTACGTTTATTTGAGGAGGTATTGTGAGTTGAAACTGGTAATGGTGGTGCAAGGTGATTCATCACAGCTGTTACAAGACCACCGCGTCCACCACCCATCATTCCAACACTGCTTACAAGGTTCTCCCACAACATCTGCAAGTACAAACAGTTTTTATTTTACATCTGAAATGTCTTTATACTCAAACATTTGACTACCATTACAATAAATTTACAGCTTTGTCCTAATCTAACAATACACAGCTAAACTAAGACTCAACAAAGCTAAAAAGAAAAAAAAGGAATCATTCATACTTTCCATGGTACCTGGAAATACTTTAATTAGGTATTCTGAACATAAAATTTCATCAACAAATACTGTTTTGATGCTCTTATACCCATCCTCACCAAACCTAGTTCTAAGAAGGCTGCCAAATCTAGGATGGCTATAATACCAAACAACCAAACAAAAGTTCTAGCTAGTGCAAGTTATAACTACACCTTCGAGGATCCACAAACTACATAATCCCCTCCCTGTGGCTTCACTGAGTATTACTGCTCTATGGTGTATAACATATCTCTCCACCTCTCATAACTCTTCTACAAAGACGTTAGTCCTATGTACATTCTTCCTAATAATTTATTTTGTACTGGTCTACACTAAAAATTAAAAATTTGTAGCAATATGAGGTCTTACAACTTTCCTTTCATTAGAATTTTACTACATCCATTCTTTTAAGGCTTCCTAAGTTGGTGAACAAAAGTGGGTGTTCCTATGCAACTAAAGTAGGATAGCACCTATTCATTGTAAAAAACCATTACTTTTATTGAGAGCTTTCTATTTTACCTATCTCTCTTTGACAAGGAATCAAACTAAATCTTGTTACCTTACTTTTCCAAATGAACATTACATCCAAACTAAGGTCAGAGTGATAAAAATATTCAAGGCTGCAAAAAACCTCTTACTGAACTCACCATGCATAACAACAATGTCATTATATTTTTACAATTCTTCCCTTCTGTTTTGTGCAAAAGAACTAAAAATGAGAGCAGATACGGGAGGATGGCTTTCTCCTCATGATTAACGGTTTTGCATAAAAAACTGTTTACTAACCCATTACTCATAATTAGCTTTATTCCAAGTAAAATGAACCTTGAGATGTTGAAAGAGGAAAAAAGTGAGGGGATGAGAGGAGGGCAGTGAGAACATGAGATGCATGACCTCAATGAGGGTCTACTGAGAAATCTTCAACTGTGTAACTATGAAACTGTGGAAGCCAGCACACAGAGACAGTCCCAGCAGGTTAGCCAAGCATTATGTTGATTTATTTTGAATGCTGATTGCACCTAATGGTGGAATGATATTAGCTAACTTTAACAGTAGGTAAGATTCATTCCAAATAATATCAACATTCTGCATGATGTTCAGCTATAAAGGTTCCAACATTTGGCTGTGTGACGGCAATAGTTCTAGGCACTAGGCTGTGAATTCAAATGTGTTCTTGCATACATGTTATTTGCACTGATGTGTGCCTTTCATTATTAATTTCATGGCACTGATGAAAGTTCCTGGTGTTAGTGCTATTAAACAAAATGTTATATGGCTTTTTTTTACATTCTTTATAACCATTACAGAATATACAAAATTTATTAAAAATACAGTAAAATGCATTAACAATCAAATGTTATGGGGTTGCTTATACTGTAGGGGTTTACAGGGGGTTTAGGAAGTTTTTAAAGAGCTTATTCAACTTGAGTCTTTTTCTAAACTTGGAACAAAGCAATGACATAGGGTAAAATATTGCTGTATATCACTTCTAGCATCACTGTATTCTTGCTGGTGCATTGGATCAACTCTATCCCATCACAATCCAACAACCCTGAAGTTTCAGACAGCCAGAATTGCTTAGAGTCGTACTTGGCTATTGAGATCCAGAATTAGCAGCAGCACCATCTCTCATATAACTCTATGGACAACTGATTGTTCACGTCATGCAATCTGCTACAGTCTGATAAGTGTCAATTAGTATCATGATCACCCAAATGCTCCTACTTCAAGGAGGTTTTTACACAAGACAAACATGTTTTTAAATGAGGCAAACATGTTACCGCACTAGCAATATGTTGGTATTCTAATGACATGTTTAACCCTTTAATTGTTTAATATACAGTATATATGCATATTGCACATATTTTACAACATTGTCAAGAAATTATATATGCAGACTGAGGTAATACTAACAGTTGCATAAGGTATATATATATATACTGTTCATTTTCCCCCATGTTTCTTTCAAAATTATTCCACTTGAACACTTCCTCTCTATGCCTATTGTGGTCTTGCAATACATATGCAAACAAATTATGTCTCTCTTACATTTCACTTTTGACAATTGTCCTTCTCCAAAGCACTGATGAAGAGAGAGAGAGAGAGAGAGAGAGAGAGAGAGAGAGAGAGAAAGAGAGAGAGGAGAAGATAAATACAAAAAAAGAGTGTAGAAAGAGAGAGAGAAACAAATGAATAAAATATATTTGGAGAAAACAAAACCATCAAAAAAATTCAAACATCAGAAAGCATGTTAAGTCCCAGATTGAAAAGAATATGTATTAGCTTTCTATCTGCATGAAAGTAGATAAAAATACCATTCCTGAAATACCATGAATATGTTTTAGTGATATCTAAACATGTTTGTTTCTGACTACTTTTTGTTGGCAATCTGGGCATTAAGCTGACCACTGGGGACTAAGACGTTGTTTACCATGGGTAATGATTGAAAGGTTAAATCAAAGCAGCAGAATGAGATGACAGTGGATATAAATATTAGAAAACTGTGCATTCCTAAAAAATTATATTGCAAGGAACATAACTCTGTATCAGTTCATGTAATTAATGAAAATTGTATGTTTAATTGCAAGATAAGCTTAAGACAAAAAGTTGTAATTTGGACAGGCTAGAAAATTTATGAAAATTAATACTCTTGAGCATCTACTTCACATTCTCCCTTCAACTAAATGGAGCTTTCTTATTTGCTCACCTTCATTCCACCTAAGTCTGCAAACTTTTTGAGAACTGTAGGACAGTCTAACACTCTATTCAAAAAACAGAGTGACGGTTCTGAAAGCAGTGGTGGACTCCACCACCCTCCTGCAAGAGGATACAAAAAATGTTATTACAGTAAATAATATATGCCTTAATTCACAAATGCCTCTCTTTTGAATATTCATATAAAATGTAATATTAGGTAAACAATGAATCAAAAGGAGGCTTCAATTACTCTCTTTGAATTAACCTTGCTACTAAAACACTTTAAATGACTGAATTTCACCAAGAACATACATAAAAAACTCAGTACCTGGAGTTATAAAAGACACAATGGGTGTCAAGATGAGATCTGGTGTTGTAGCCTTGGCATTAAGCGTGAGGAGGAGCTGATAAAGGGCATCTGTAAGGGTTTCTCCAAGGCCAAATTTTTCTGATACTTCTCCACTCACAGCTCCCAGCAACAGAGAGACACTGTTTCCCTCGCAGGCAACAAGAGACTTAAGTAGGAACTGCATAGTTTCTGAATTTTGTAATACTGCAAAGGAAACAGCAACTTTAACATAATTCTCTACAAAATGGGCTATAGCAAAGACATAATAGAATGAAGGAGGCTATCTTTGTGGCTCAATTCAAAATAAAAACCCAAAGAATGAAGATGCATAAAAAAATTGGTTTTATAATGTAAACCTCATTTTCTCAATACAAACCCATTAACACACCAACTTGTACCATTATGACAAAGAGGCCCCCACTGCTCATGCTCAGGCCTGCTTATAATGTTTCAGTGGTTTATTCTTTAATCGAAATTCTTGTATTGTGGAAACTTCAACCTATTCGATCCATGAAACAACAGTTTTCAAGGTTACTGGGAAACACTTGATGCACATAATTTTTTGGAAGAATATCTGATTTTTTCTCTCATGCAGACTCACTGATAATCATCAAAGAGTCAACTGAACATATACAATGAAAATTATGACAAAACACCAAGAGAATGATAGGAGAAAAAGGGAAAATGGGTGTGTGTGTGTGTATGTGTCTGTGTGTAGGGGAGACTTTTCAGTGCAGTATCAAATGTTCTCTCTCCCTCTTTCTCTTTTGCATATGCAAGATTATTGTATTGCAAGATATACATTCATAAAAGTGAAAAATCAAGGTATTTTTGCTGATGAAGCTTATGAAACATGAATGTAAACACTGGGAAGTTACAAAACAACAATGTGAGATGAACTGAAAAACCAATGATTGAGACAAATCAAGGTTGACCCAAGCCAGCCAGCTGGAGAAAAGGCAGGAACCAGGGGCATATAAGGAGGTCAGGCAGGAGGCAAGAGTTCAGTTCATGACATGCCAGCTACACAGACAGGCTGCTTGTCGGGTGGCTCTCTGCCAACCCCCTCCCCATTCTCATACACAGTCACTTTTGTTGTGCTGAACAGATCCGATCCCACCATAAAACCCCTTATTCAAAGACAAGTCTGGCTTACTCTCAAGACGTCTCATCCACGGACTAAGGTAAAGTGTGGATTTGGAAGTTGTTCATCACACATGCTTTTACTGTATTTCAATTGCTCTTATTATTCATTCCCTTGCAACCTCCTTAAGAGCCTAAGCGAATTGATGTAATCTTTTCTTGTGTAACGTAAAACATAAGCATTTATCCAGTTTGCATACCATTTTGATTTGAATGGTTCTCCCTCTCAGCCTTCAGCATACCCAAGGTGAAAATTTTTTTATTTGCTGTAACAATCAAAGTGATAATGCTGTTCTGTATTGCAGAATAGATGATCGTGTTGCTGCGTACTAGCCTGTTCCCACGGTGCCTCTGCCCCTCAACTACCAACTTTGAGAAGAGTCCTTCAAGATTTGAAATCTGAAGATTAATTTATTTACTGTACAGCTATGCACTTACGTAATACAACATGAATGCATAGGATTTCGTAAAAAATTCACGAACTGGCAACCTAACATATATATCCATTTTTTCAATGTGAAAACACAATTATTTCATATAATAAGGTCATAGTATGTTTCATAAGAATGAAATCTGTCGTATATTTCAAAACTGTAAGAAAATATCACTTGTAGCCAACTTTCAGAAAAACAGTTACAAAACATTTTCAAAATTTCGTTCACTCATCGCTGATGCATTTGACAAAAAAAGTCATCATCAAACCTCAGTTCAAATGTTAAATAAAAAAAAAAAAATGAAAAAATTTGTCAAAACATTAATACTGCTTCAAATGCAACCATCAAATTTTAAATAGAGTAGTCCTATTTGATTATTTTTATGCCTCAATGCTGAAAAAATGTAAATAAGTATATGCAAAAGTACAATGCATCCACAGATATCATTGGGTGAGTGGAGCATGTGTGATGCAACCATTAAAGTGACGGGCCTACTGTTGGTGTAACACAGGTCTACGTCACAATGAGTAGCAACAATGAAATTATCTTGAAACCATTTACTTTATTTTATTTATTTTAAAGAAATATTTGGATTTTCACAAAAATAAAATGATTTAAGTTATATTTCTTAACCACTACAAAATTTATGGCTTAATAGCAAAACATTTGCCTATGCAATTATTCTTTTGTTAAAGCCCAGATTTTGTTCCTAGATTTCTTATTATAAATACATTACACTTAGCATTCACATCTCTATATTAACAATTTCTGGCCAGAAAGCATATGAAGTTATCTACACATTCTTGCACTTTAAGTTACCTTATGAATGAATAAATTATACACTACAAGCGAGCAGAATGCTTTTTAAGAAAGTAATATTTTAAGCCAGTTAAAAAAACAAGTGTTCCATAGGCCTTGACATTAATGCTAATAGATATTTCGATTAATAGCCATCTCCTCCATATAACTAAAATCATCATCTTTTATTCCTCAAAGAACAGGTAATTCTCTAAAAATAAATTCTTTAGTAACAGAGATTACACCTCAGAAGACTTAGATTATTTTTTTAGGCCTATAAATCATTTTGCAACATATAGGCAGCTCAAACACAGCCTAAAACATTCAAGGAAAACTTGTAATTCATCTTCCTATTTTGAAAATGTTATTATAATTGTTGAGCTTATTAGGTCTACTGTTATAATGCTGAAGAGGTAGTTACGCTGACCAGCCCTAGTAGCATGTTACGCACGCCGTCATTGACGGCACCGCTAACCTTATCACAACGTACTTTGAGCTTGCAATGTAAAGAAAAAATCTGTTCAAATCACAAAGGTTATGAATTATACCAGTGCATAAAAGGGATCATATTTATATAACCATAGGAAAATAGTCCTAGCTGTGAATTCGCAAACTTGTTGCCATGTATGACACTGGAAATAAAAAAAAAGTTTAACACTACCTGGCAACGTTGTGTTGAGTCTGAAATTTTGGACAATACAAAAAGAATTATGTCGCCTCAGATTTGAGCACAGATGTACATATACTGCAAGATCCTCATTAATTTTAACTTAACCGTAGAGGTTTTTTAAGAGCATATCTACTTTGCTAGTGGCATCATTTTGCTTTGTTATCTAAAGTAACTATGGTGCCACGGAGCTGGTGATTTAAGCTCCTGTGTATGTTTCTTCTGATTTGTGTAATTATAACTTAAGTGAAACACTAATTTCCCCTTAAGGTCCAGTTAAATTAACTTTAAATTGACTTCTATCAATCTGGTTACAAGTGTGGCACCCCCTTGTTAGATGCAGAATTATCTCAGGTAAGAGAAAGGTAGTACATTGCATGGCCACACCTATAATAGATACTTAACATTGAAAAAAATACTGTGTGTGTGTGTGTGTGTGTGTGTGTGTGTGTGTGTGTGTGTGTGTGTGTGTGTGTGTGTGTGTGTGTGTGTGTGTGTGTGTGTGTGTGTGTGTGTGTGTGTGTGTGTGTGTGTGTGTGTGTGTGTGTGTGTGTGTGTGTGTGTTGGTTGGTTGGTTGGTTGGTTGGTTGGTTGGTTGTCATGGTTACAAGTTGGTTTTGGTTGGGGTTGTTACAATTGGGTTTGGCTTAAAAGCACTGTCATTTAACAAGTAACCACATGTTACTCTCTAAATTATTTCTGAGCACCTGAATAATACATCATCACAACACTGTATGAGAGAAGGTGTGTGGGTGGGCAAGCACTCATTTCTTTATAAACTTTTGCATATGCATCATGATACCAACACACTTTCTGGCAAAGCCCACTCCATGCTCCACTCCTACCTTCAGTTCTCTGTCATTTCTAAGTAACTGCATGTTAAATGATATCCATCTGATCCTCTATCATATTGCTTTAACAAAATTTTCTTGCTTTTGTGGCTGTACCTGCAGTGTTGCTGGTACTGTGTCTGTTCTGTATGGTCCCATTACTTCCTAAGAGGGCCAGGCATTAGCACTTCAGAAGCTGGAAATCATGAGAACAAAGCTGGCTGGTTGATGACATGCACCATGGCAAGAGTTGGCTACATCACAGTGTAACTTGCTGGATATCAAGACTGCCAAGGACAAGCTGAAGAAGTAATCAGCCAAGTCTCAGAAGACATCTAGGAGTGAGGCCTGCAAGGTCATGGCCAAGTACCACCATGAGCAGATTGAACAATCACTCTTGATCTGGTTTTTTCAGCAGAGGTTGGCTTGGGTGCCTGTATGAGGTGCATGACTAAAGGCCTATGCTTTGTAGTTCACAGGTTTCCACTAGGTTACAGACTTTAAGGCATCTGAGGGTTGGCTGTTTCATGGACTTTCTTACAAGAACACCTAAGGCAAACCCTTGAGTGCTTCTGCGGAGGGAATAGAAGAATTTCAATAGAATTTGAAAGACTCGATAAAAAAAGGAAGCTCCTGTTCCTCTTGTTTTGAGTCAAATCTCCAACACTGATGAAACTGGTCTATACTGTCGATCCTGCCAACTAACCCTTTGGCTGATGAGAAGGAAAAGAACTTACCCAGCTGAATGCTTTCGAAGCAACACATACCTACAAACTAGTCAAAGTTCGATATGTGAAGAAGCCACATGCCCTGACTGGGTTAAAGGATAATCTTCCAGTGATCTGGTATCATTTGATGAAGGGTGGTTCCATAACCACCTTGGTTAGGTTATTCATCATCAAACAAATGAACTTGGCATTGTTAGACAGTTGGTAAAGGCTTTGCTTTTCGTGGGTAGTGTGTCTACGCTCCCTACCACAACCCAGTTGGCTGGTGACAAAGGGTGTAGTAGGGTCATGTTTTTGCCTCCTAATACAACTGCACCCATACAACTGATGGACCAAGGTGTTACTTGCAACAAAATGATTATACCAAAGGAAGCTTCTGGAGGAGATGATGGTGGGGTTCGAGGACAGCACGAGACGGAGCACAGCTTGGATACATGGGATGGGCAGGGGAATGGACGGCGGGGGAATGGGCTCTATCTTCAAAAGTACTTACTGAAGTCTACCATCTACAACTTTGCAGGACTTTGGAAGGACATCACTTTGCATACCTAAAAGCCCACTTGCACACTGTAGCCTGAAGGGGGAGGAAAGCCTAATCAAATTCCTAAGTTTAGATGATGACTTTTGTGACTAACTTGCAAGTGAAGGTGACGACATTCCCTAAGATGACATATAAAAGTAGCAAGATGATGATGGTAGTAATCCTGGCTTTCAGCTGAAATCCAACAGCAAGACAGTTACTGCAGTTGCCACTGGTGAGCTGGAGGTGGAAGCTCCTGAAGATGATGACAACACCAATAAGTCTACTGCACATCCAACCCCAACCCACAGGGAAATGCACATCTTGCACAACTTTATCAAGCTTTGCAAGAACCCTAACATCAACAGCAGTTGTTCTGCAAGGTCCTTGGCATTGGCTGAAGAAGCTACAGAAATTCAGTTCCTGGTGACTAAGAAGCAGAATTGTCTTTCTTTTCATCAGAGTATGCTTGGCAGCTTCTTCAGACCCCCATCCCCCAACACGCCCAAACCCATTACTATCCACTTCTTCAATAATTTGGTCTTTCAGCTAAGAAACACAAGCAAACACTTCAGCAGTCTTTGTTGATGTGACGTGCCAGATTCTTCCAGCAAGGAATCTGTTTCATCTCTGCACCTCTTGAAGGCCCTCTACGCACCTCAATGCCTCTTCCTACCAGTTTGCCACTTTATGAACTTGACGAGGAACAGGAGACAATGGTGTTGGAGGAGGGGAAGGACTTGTAAACTCTACTCCCAAGTTCTAATTGTCCAGCCTACTTACACAATTTAAGCATTGCTCACAGGTAAGAGTATGTTTTGTATAGACACTATGTCTAAGAAACAAAACAGGGGAAAAAAAGATACGAACTTACCATTTTACATCGTTTCAATATGGTGGTGTACTGTGCATATAGTACAGTACCTAACATGTTGTGTATTGTCTATAAGTAATGAATGGATGAATGCCAAGTTACAAAATATGGGAAAAGAGGTGGATGTATGTCAAGTTCCAAAACATGGGAAAAAAGGTAAGTATTTATGGTTTTACATCTATTCAGAACTATGGAATCTATTGTTTGTTGTTTATAAGCATATGTAATGCACACAGTGCTGTGTAGTGACATGGTAGGGGAAGTAAGGGTATGAACTTACCATTTTACAACCATAGTGGTTTTTCACCGTATTCAGACTATTCCAATACCTAGCAGGCCATGGATGTATTAATCTGGATAAATGAGAGACTACTCTACTGGTGTTTTATTCGAGTACAATATCAAATTTCCAAATGAAAGAAGCATTGTTACAGCTTGACTTCTGAAAACTGACATCATAGGGATTTGAGAAAAAAATTTTTCTACTCAGCAGTATTTAATATTTTCAAAGATGATTAAGGTTCATACATCCAAAACAAAAGAAATTTCAGCTAATGAAAAGTCTTAACCAATTAAAACACTTGTTTGGTCATTCTGCCTAACAGTGACATGTCCTCTTACCTGTATCTGCAAGGCAGGGTATGCTATTTGGAGCAGCATGTGAACATGTTTGTGGAGTATGCATTGCTTTGTGCTCATCAGTTTGACTTGAACTTGTGTCCGAACGTTGCTGCTCCAATTTGCTAGAGTCTGTTAAAGACCCACCTGAATTTTCCTGAGCCTCATAGTTAGCTACACCTACACGTACCTGTGAAACCAAAGCAGTCTATAAAAACAATAAAAATGTTTTCCAAGAACTTATAACATTACTTTTTTTAAACCCATTTTCTTGTGCACATACTTACAAGTTAGTTTTGAAGTACAAAACTAAAACTGAAAGCCTTTTTGTAGAAGTTTTCAAAACATTCGCCCACACATCAGTATATTTTCATAATAATAACAATGAAAATGTTTTACTAATTAATGCCACATTTACATACAAAGAAAAATCAAGAAGGTACACACTATTCATGTCACAAAGGCATGGATCAAGTGTCTCTAAATATGAAATAACTTGATCCTGGTACAGGGACACCCAAGCTTAAAGGACAGTTTGGGAGTATGCCTCTCCCAGTAACGAATTCTGCTAAGTAACAAAGACTAATAAATAGCCAACACAATACAGTAACCTGGAGCAACTCACTTAGCTTCTAGTGAACAGAAATTCCTTATAAATAATTTATAGCCTATCCTAACAGGTATTTTGATATTTTAATTGTTTAAAATATAGTATTTATTCATTTATTCAATTTCAGATATATGTCAGCAAATTTAATTGCTTCTAAAAATACATAGAATACAGTGCTGTACAGTTCAACTTGACAACTTGTTTTAACTGAAGTTACAAAACACTATGCACTTACTGTAGATCGCCCCCACTTCTCTCTCTGGTACAGCATTTTTATTGATGTTCATTTCATGCAATATAGTACTGTGCCTAATACTGTACAGTAATGTAGTGTACATACATATATTTTTCAATTTGTATATATCTGTGTATTTGCACATACATGTATGCATGGCATTAAGGTAGACTACACACATATTGTGCATTTGCTTGAGAGAGTCCACCATCAGACATAGGAGGTCTGGGAACCACTCCCTCAGAGGCCAAAATGGGGCTATGAGGGCCAAGGTTGCATTGTGGTGCGTCTCAAACTTGTTCAGTACTTCTCTAAGCATGCTGAAGGGTGGGAAAGCATAACGGTCCGGATTCAGCCAATCCTGTAACATGGCGTCCGTGGACCATGTAAGAGGATCCAGGGCTGGCAAGCAAAACAGAGGAAGACGATGGTTTCTGGAGGTGGCAAACAGGACCATCAATGGCTTGTCCCACATCTTCCACAGGTCTACACATATCAGGAGATCAAAGGTCCACTTGGTGGGAAGGACCTGCTTTGACAGCTCAGCTCGTCTGCCACCACATTCAACTTTCATTGGGTAAAGTGAGTGATAAGAGTAACTTGTTTTGGTCTGCTCACAGCAGTAATTCTCTTGTGGCTTGACAGAGAGGGAAGGAATGGGTAACACCTTGTTGCAGATGTAAGCTACAGCCATGGTATCATCTGCTTGCACAACGACTGTCTTGTTGCGGACTAGGTGCGTAAAATTCTGAAGGCCAAGCTGAATTGCTTCCAGCTCTCTTACATTGATATATAAACTGTGGTGTTCTGGAGTCCATGTCCCCAAAACTTCTTGATTGTTTAGCAGGGCTCCTCAACCTATGTCCGAGGCGTCAGAAAAGAAGTCTGGGTCAGAGTTCAGAGGATGAAGGGGCTTCCCTTTCAACAGTCTTTCTTCTGACAGCCACCACTGCAGGTCAGATTGTATCTCCGGGGTGACCAGAAAAACCTGACTGTCTGGCTGTGTCTTCTTGTTCCAGCTGGCCTTCAGGTAAAACTGGAGTACTCTCATATTTGGCTGTCTTCTTGCAATCTGCCCATTCTGATGAACATTTCCATAGAAGCCAGAGTCCCCAATAGACTCATTTATTGTTGAGCCGAACAAGACAACTGGGTTAGAAAACTCCCGGATTGTTTGACAGCAGCTAGTTACCCTCTTGGGGGACGGAAGAACTGAAAACCCCGAGAGTTCAGTGTCATCCCCAAATAGAGGATTTCTGAGGGGGGGCTCAAGTGGGACTTTTGGAGATTTATAAGAAGGCTCAGCTCCTGGGCCAAAAGAAGAATCTTGTGTGTGTGTCCTCCATGCACTTGTCCTTCGACAGGGATCAGAGAAGCCAGTTGTGTTTCTACTTCCTTCATCACTTGCCCTTCAACGGGAATCAGAGAAGCCAGTAGTGTTTCTACTTCATTCATCTAAGTGAAGACTAATGTTGATTCCCACTAAGTGGAGCTATTTCGATAGCGGAGCCAGGACTCGAAAAATTTAGCGAAAAATTTAAATGTTTATTCCTCCTGAGCCGCCTTTGGTTTAAGGGTTTGTTGAACATTCCTCCTCAGGTTTTTGCTTCAGTCAGCACTCTCATAAGATGGATGAATATGTTCTATTTCTCTTGATAAATTACTTTTTAAAGCAATTCATATCCTGACTTGGTTTGGAATGAGTATCTTTCAATCTTACTTAGACCTAACCAAAAATTTCCATTACTTCAATATTTTCAGTAACGTATTTAATATCTCAGGTTTCTGTGCATTTTTTTTTAGCTTACAGTTCTTTACACTTCTATTTATAAAAAAATAATGAGCAGTAGCCTAAACATGGGTTTCCAATTGATATCCTTTTCAGAATAATGGTTGCCTATTTTTTTTCCTGCTTCTTATACAACATGAAATAATGCTTTTTAATGAGCTATGTTACCTCCTCCTGCTTGTGCTAACCTTGGGGGAAAAATGTTCACTTAATTTCTACTTACCGAACTACTAGCCTGGTCTTTCAATGAATATTCCTTTGCATACAAACTAAGAATTTTTCTTTTTTAATGAACTGCTGTATTTCATTCTGTTTAGAGAAAAAGCTATCTTGCACACCATCTGTTTACTTATTCCAATTTTTCATTTCTTGAATTATATGCGTTAATCTTTTTTAACATATGATTTATCTTCTTCATGCTTCTACTAGCCTTCAGAAAAGAATGATTTCGTTTTGGCTTTGTTCACAGTAACAGTTGCCTTGCTCCCCATTTCAGTTTTATAATTATTGCTACTTTTACATTTCTTGGACTATCAAAATTAATATTTTTCACTGTTATCATTAACCTTTCCCTAACTTTTCATGGTGTTCAATAAAGAATGTTATCATTATTGCAAATATTCAACTATTGCTTGAATAATAGGGCCTACAGATTTTCAAGGCACCCTCAGTAATATGCCCTTGCAAAAGTACTGTATTCTGCTTCTCCCTTCCAGCAAGCAACATGTGTTTTTTGTAATGCTTGATGGTTAGTGCTTCCAGTCTCTTCCTCTTCAGCTGTGCAGCAGTCTTGTTTTTGTTTCTTGAGTCTTGCACAGGATACAATGCATCCTACAAGGTTTCTTGTGTGAGCCTCTTCCTTCCTGGGTCTCTACCTCACACTTGGGTGTCTTCCTCTCCTTATTATCTCCCTGTTGTGAAAATAATAGTACCTTTTCCTCTCCTCTAATTTTACTTGCATTCTATCCCCAAAAAAGGACACCATGGGAACAATATGGAGGTGCCTCTCTTCAATGGGAATTTTTCTTTTCAGGAACGTTGGAGAGGGGTCTGTAACCTTTCAATGTCGGGTTCTACTCCTCATTCACTCAGCAAAGTTGATTGTTCTCTATCTGGAACTCTGTTGAGCTGGTAGCTCCTTTGTGTTTTGTCACCCTTCCACCTTGCCCATTGTTTCACTGTTGATGGCAATGAAATGCCTTCTTCAATGACATTCTTTTGACCCAGTTTATGTGTCTATGATGTATATAGACTCTTTGATATGTCCCACACCTCAATTCTTCACATACCCTTGACCATCGCCATTCTCAGGACAATGTGTCCTCTACTTCCAATTCTCAGTGGCCATTGGGAACCTATCTGCATCTCATGTGGTCAGGCACCACATTATTTTCAAAGTCTGCTGGGTTTGATGCTTCCAGTGCTTTGACATATTTTGGTGCCTTCTGCTGCATTAGTGTCTTGATGGTTGTCCATACAGTTACCCTCACTCTTCACTTTGAAGAATTCCACCCCTCTACCCTAGTTTACAGCTCCTCCTTATATTGTTGTTCTGCACCAGTGTCTCTTCAGCCATTTCCCTTGAAATCCACTACCCACTGTCCAGGAGCCACATCGGGGCCTATTAGTCCCATTGTCTGGCAACTGACCTGCCAGATCCCTGGCTTTGTCCTGTCTTGTAACCCCCTCTCAGGGGAGTTTCACTGATGTTGATCTATAAGACATTATTCAACTCCATTTATTCAAATTCAGGTTTTCTCTTTTGAGTCATCTACATAATTTGGTCATTCCTTGGATTCTTCTCTTAACTCACATCCATGTGTTGGGGAAATGCCTGACAGTCATAGTTTCAGCTTATCTTCAGTGATTCTTTTCCTGCTTATTCAATACTGACCACTTGATATCTTAAGGATTCCCTGAACATAATCTTTTCATGTTTGCACTGTTTGTCTCAATTCTATTTGTAATTAGCCACTTATCTTCTTAGGATGACTTTCAAAATGCCTATCTCTTTTACTTCTTCATCAATCCTCTTCAAGATGCTTCTCCAGCTACCCTCTAGAATATTAATAGCATGTCGAGATGGTAGCATTAGTCTTTCTTCTTTAGGAAACTCTGGTCTCCGTATTTTCTAAGCAGTTTTTGTCAGCCTCTCAGGCACTGGAAATCAACTTTATCTTCTCCTTTTACTTTCATCCAAACAAAAAATGCTTCAGTAACTTTTCCAAATGATATTAAGGATGATACTGCTGTAGGCCACAACACATATGGAACATGTGATGCCTCATTATTCACCACCAAAAACTTCAAACAACAATCATCCACAGCAAACAGCTATACACAGGCAGTAATAATTAATTAGGAAAGTAAAATCTACCTAAACATGTATCATTATAAACCCTCAGATCATAATCGATTCCTTACCTCCGTAGATTCTCTTCCTTACCTTAAATTAACCTATACCTGTACACAAACATATACTGTACTGGATAACTTTATACATAGCAATAAAACTGGGTAATATCAATTATGTATCATAAAAACCACCTACTATTTCATTTCAAAGTTCAGGGTTACAAAATTTATACTAAATCAATGTACAACTTACTTAAGATATATTGAATGGGGAAATTCTTTTGCTATAATGACAAACAGCTATCTAAGAAAGCCAATAATTACCCTCCCCAAGGGCAGACTTAAAAAGCTTTTACTATGTAATTTTACTTGGGGTTGCTTTTTAAACTAAATTGAATAGGCAAAAGATTCTTTTGCTGTCATGACTAGCATCTATCTAAACAATCCATGTTTTATAAAAAAAAATCCACTTTTCATTTTCATTATAAGAGAACTCATACATAAGTAACTGTTGCACATCTCTGACAACAAATGGGCTCATACCTGTGCTGGATTTATAAGAGCTGTTTGTGCTAATTTACGAGACAAATTCAGGAGGGAACAAAGCAAAGCCAAGCGAGATGGAGTTGGTCCCTGTCGACCATCTGACCCCAATACAGAGGCAAAGAGTCCTCCAAGCATTGTCGATGTCTGGTTTGTGGCTCCATAAGTAACTCCCTCGTTCGACACCAAATGACTATGAACTAACACAACTGTAAAAGAAAAGAACCATGCATATAAAGCATAATTAAATCATCACTTATTGTATATAGCATTCTCTTTTTTCAATTTAACCCTCATTTTACAAATCATATTACAGACACTCCCCACACAACAAATAATCTGTTTAATGACCACTCACTCTTCAGACCAGCTAAGAGGCCAATCGGTACTGTATGCAGTACAAGAACTGTAAATGTAAACTTCAGGATCTGTAGCAATCATATGAATGACTTTCTCTTTACCCTCCTCTCTTGAACTGTGTATGGTTATTTCCTTCAAAGCTTTGATAAACTTTATTATCCCTTTATAAAATGTGATTAATATAATTCAGTTCATCAGTAAACATATTGCATTATATATTTACCAAAGGTTTCAAACTATAATGTACACTGCCTAGGCTCAAGTAAATATTAAGGATTTTCTACATTTTCATATAGCATGTCACAAATAACTATGTATTTTTTTGGATTTTCTATGGACATTTTTTCTTTTTCCTTTTTCAGAAGACAAAGACCTCTACAGGCTTAACTGCCAATCAGACCAACTTTACTGCTGTTCCCATGCACACAGGTGTGCAGATTAAGCTGATCTTATTCCTACATGGGTTCATAATGACAGCATCATCTCAGCCATTAAAATTTCCTCAACCATCCATCTTCACTAATCAGGTGTCCCTCCCCCCAACTCCCAACTCACATGGTGAAAATGAATTTTTTAGTTCTTAATTTTGAAAACAAAATGAAAACTACAAACAAAACTGTTGGTTAAATGTAAGAAAGGAAAGGCACAGTAAATACATACAGCATGTGCTCATACACACATGCAGGCTAGCTAATACATTAACTTTTCATAAAAACACAATTATTTATGTAACTTTGTTTCATTAAATTTGCTAAAATCTTATTCTAATACAAAAACTTTTAAATAATTTTGTACATTTAAACTAAAATTTTATTTTTTTATTTTGTTTGCTAAATTGTTACCATCAGCAATTAACATCAGAGGCAGAAGAGATGGGGGGAGGGGAGGGGATGCCTCACTTATTGACATAATGGTTTGCTGGCTGCTGGAGAAAAAGAGCTTGATCATTAGGTGAGGAGTGTCTGTACAAAAGAGGATACCTACCAGTTGAACTTATAATGGACAGAGGAATATGCATACGTTCCAGTCCATCGTAGTGCATTGACAAGAGTGTACTTAACAGACAGCATTGAGCATCTAATGGACCCATAGCTAAAGAAATAGCTCCCTGAGGTTCTAATAAGCGTGACACCAAGCTCAAAAGAGCCTGTTTTAGAGTCGACCCCGGACCACTAGTTACGCTGATGACATCGCACCGGACACGCAAGCGTACCAATAGGTCTTCTAAAAGCCCAGTTACAGTACTGCCAACCTGGAAAGAAATAACCCAGACTTTAAGAACTGTCAACAATAAAAACACACACACTGCAAATTTTAAGTTAAGAATGATAAGAAATTGTATAAATAATGTACAATATTTTAATTGTTTAATTCCCAGTGTTTCTCCTTGCATATCATATACTGTATATATCTTGACCAATAACTGATATTCTTAATAGCCTAAACAAATGAATAATTTGAGTATGTTGAAGTCTTTCAACCTCTTTTCACATATTTCATTTTCTATGTTGCTAATGCTGATCTGAGGTGTATGTGAATTTTTTTTATAAGATGGTTACATATTTAAGACACAATGGCTTATCCATGAACAGTGAGTTCATAATATAGGAACAGTTAATATTTTATTATTTAAACCTGCAGTTTCCAGAACTTATTAGATTTAATGGGGAATTGTGGTATATGATATCTTTCTGGTAATCCTGTCACTTTAATGCATGCTGCACTCTGAAACATTGCTAGATCTCAGTTTTAAGATAAGTGAAACTTATCACAACAGTCAACTTCTACAAATTTGCTTAGAATACATTGTAAGGCTGTAGTAAGTGACTTCTGTTATGAATAGACTCTGGGACTTTAAGGGTGCATCTACAGTGCAGTTAAACAGTTAAACATATACAAACATTTCAGCAACTTATCATACAGACCACAAACAGGCTGAATACAAGGTCTGAGACTTATTGAAAGTCACAACCAGCGCTACATATGATCATCCAGCATTTTGCCAATTTTTTCCTTTGATTCCATTGCTTACACCAGGTCAATATTTTTTTTTTGCTTCAGAAGATATTTACTAATGCTGCATTGACATACCTTTAAAAAAAAATTCTTCTCTTTAACCTCTCGAGGATCAAATTACGCTGCATAGAGGGAACTGGCAATTTTCTCCCTCTCTGTCTCTCTCTCTCTCTCATGTCATTTGCCACGTAAACACAAGTATTGTTCAGTAACTCAGCTTTTGTCTTCGTAAAGCTTACCTTTTGTCATGTCTTTTCTTTCCTAAAAAACGTACAAAGCACCGTACTGTAGCTACCAGTCAGGCAGCAAATAGGCAAAACTGTTAATGCTCAGTGAGCTACCAGTCAGACAGCAAATAGGCAAAACTGTTAGCATTTCAGTTTAGTACAGTATAAATACAGAATATAGTATATAAAATAAAAATAAGATGAAGGGTTTTTTTATTTACTTTTGGTAAATAAAAAGGAAAACAGTACACAACGTGCAGAGGAACAGTAACTATCTTAAATCGTGGTCGAACATTATTTTAAATCGGCTGACCCCTTCGGTGTCTGTCTGATACCCGGATTAACGGGGTTCGGTTTAATGAGGGTCGAATGTAGCCTGAATCACAATTTAGGAAAGAAGACAAAACATAAATGAACCGGTCTATCACAGCCACTCAAAAAGGGGTTAGGAAGACAAGAGTGTCTGGGAAGATGAGCCAAAAATTGTCCTTGTAACACATCTACCCGGACCAAATGATCCCACTCAGGGTTACCAACAAGGGGAACACCAGTTTTTCCAACCACAGTTAAAGTTTCAAGAACAAATACAGCACAGAAACAGCTGGAGTACAAGAATTACTTCTGTAACTTAAGACAGAACTGCTGTCAATAAGGATATCACTAAAAGGACCGCAACCCTTGCACAAGACATATATGCACGTAGCTGCAACATTTCCTTGACTAGAACAAGAAAACCAAAACTTCCCAAGACATGTTGCAGAACAATGGTGTCAAACATCAAAGCAACTATGGAGGCAACTGGCCCATTTCCCTATAACAATAAGATTGGGCCATGCTTACATGTGTCCCTAGGTCTAAAGTAGTGAGAACATCATGCAAACTGGTCTCCTAACAAACTCAGTCCAGCATCAAGAACCATCATCAATTCTAGGAAGAGGAAAAGAAAAGGTGATCTCCAGTGAGAGAAGGAAAAATCATGAGCTGAAGAATAAGAGAAGAGCCATCACAAAGACTTGAAATCAAGACTCAGTATCAAAAGACTCCCAAGACTTCATAATTTTCCACAGCCCAAATGGCAGATCCTGTAGGGAGAAGTGCCCTTAATACATCTTACATGACACACTGAAGGCATTACTAATGCATCCATTTTAGTTCCTAGCTTCACCCACTTTTTAGCCATTTACTTTTCCACCATTCCCACTTTGTTTCTTCTGTCCTGCAGTCTAACTTAAAACTTTTACTTTGTATTGCACCTGGAGTTTTCACCCAGTTTCATCTATACTTCACCTCATTTTATTTCTGAATCTGTATTACTGTCCAAAGACTAAAACTGCTTCTTATCACTTTCTGCAGAACTGAAAGGTTGAAAATGTCCCAGTGCTTGGCTTTTAGTCTAACTTTCAAGATCTATTCATCCTTCCCACTGCCAGAAAGACACAGAATGGAATGGCACTTAATTAACATCTCCATGAAAATCTAACTACAATCGATGGGGAAAGGTCAACCACTTTGACAAGAAAGAGAGAATCCCTAAAAGTGATAGGAGCAGAAGTTGACAACAAGGCTGAGGCACCCAAGGGAAAGACTGCAAATACCAAAGATGGAAGGGAAGAGCTAAGGAAATGAAACATCGCAACATCTACCACAGACTATCGAAAACTCCCTTTGGCTCCCTTGGGGCAAACTGGATAAGACATAGAAAAGTACAACAGCATGCAGAATTAGGAGCAAATGTACAGAACCAAGAAACACACATGGAAGAGGAAAGATCTAATGAAACTAGATCACAGCCAATGGCATATTACCAGCATGAAGAGACTGGCATACCCAATTTCACTCCAGAAAGAGCTTGAAAATATCCATGCAACAAACCAATGGGTGACCAGAGAAGCAGGAGAGTCAAACAGAACTTTCATAGAGCAGGAGAAGGTGAACCTGCAAAAGATGTATCCCAATGCTCAAAGGGTGACAAGACTCAACATAGCAAGAGTTCTAAAGAAAAAGAGGGATCCACTTTGATGAATGGATGGAGGAGAAACCAACATGAGATCTCATGCCCCTCTCAAATATCCCTTGAAAGGAAAACTCACCATTAAAAATGGAAACCCATTCATACTATTCCCATGTCATCCAGATTAGAAATCACAAAAGCTGGGCCAATAAGGTGAAAGAAGGTGCTATCACTTATGCCAAAAAACCCAGTACAGGCCAGAGGGAACTGCAGATGCAGAGCCCAGAGCACAAACCTCACTCCCATCAGTGACAGGATGAGTAAACTCTTCAGAATACATGAGCATGAAAAAGTGCATAATAAAGAAATGGATAAAAACTATAATAATAAAAACTGAAAAAGAAATCAATGTAGACTTGGAAAGCACCAAACATCCAGCACTGCAAGTAATGGTGAACTATAGACTACACATGGGCAGTGGTGCCCTTCTTCTCCCTACTCTTCGGGAATGTTTAACATCATTCTATACAGGAGGCTAATTATGAATATATAGGTTTTTTAAAACAAATGCTTTCTTTAAAACTGAGATACAACATCATTCTTATCTTCCAGAATATCAGCCAAGCACATACACTGGAAACATATCCCTGCTGTTGATTAAAACACCAAGGCCAATTCATCAAAATGTGCTCCAACACTGATACTTTACCACATACACCAAGAAATGAAATGAGTAAAAAGTGTATGCTACATTCAAGGTCTGGTTAAAAACCACCTCTGTCCATCAATGTTATCAAACAAAGTGAGGATGGGCACTATTTCTCAAACATAAAGTACACATATATTCCTCATTACAGGCAATAATGGGGAAAACCCACCTCACCTGCCAACTCCCTAAAATATATGATTCTACTAGCAGCTCTGTATATGAATGGAGAACATTCCTAATATTTATGATTTAAAATATTAATTAGGATTTAAAATGTTACATAAGTATTGCTTAGTTGTCTTAACATGGACTGGAATCCATCTGGACATGGGGACTGGTTTGTTTCAACAGTCATATTTTCCTCTATCCTGTTTCTTCTGGTAATTCTCTTTCACATTCTAGTCCATTTCCTTGGTATACTACTTGGAAAATATTCACTTAACCTTTTGAGATTTAAAGGATGTCATCACATTAACAACCCTTGAGATTCTAGTGGGTCTAAAGATATCACCCACAAAAATATTTTGGCTAACTTCAACCCATAATTCTGACTTTTGTTTTTGACTAATTTTAATATAGTCACCACCCTACTTATAAACACTCTGCCTATTGTATATACTCATGTACCATGTGACTTTCTGAGAACCTAATTTCTAACCTGCACATGAATGTTGTTACAGGACAGATACCCATTGGCAAGTCAAATAATACATCTGTATTGAGAATAATGATAATTTTAATAAAACTTGCTATACTTACTATACACAATTATATTTCATGTATAATTGTTGTATTATTATCATATTATAAT
Organism: Macrobrachium rosenbergii; assembly: GCF_040412425.1. Lineage (NCBI taxonomy): Eukaryota > Metazoa > Arthropoda > Malacostraca > Decapoda > Palaemonidae > Macrobrachium > Macrobrachium rosenbergii. The sequence goes on along the minus strand of NC_089743.1, from coordinate 18,004,106 downwards.
TTATGAACATAGCAATCGTGCACCCTCTGCATTCTGGTGATGTTTACATTCTTAAGATCATCAACTGATTGTGTTTCACAGAAATCATCACTGCCATTCAATGATAATTGAAACATATTCCAGAAATACATTTTTTGTAAATTATCAAAGCTTGGTTTAAAAAATTAACTTACTTTATTTATAAATACAGTAAATTAAAGGAAGTAAAGGTGTGCTTTTGTTAGTTTTGGATGTTGCATTTTTGGCCTGCACATTGTTTCTTCAGCCACAGCTACAACCTTAAATTTGGTGGTATACATTCTTAACACTTTCTTTTCTATTGTGTGAAGGATGAATGCAACTTTTATTTTATTTTTATTAATGAAAATTACCATTGAAAACTGCAAGTTTTTAACAAGTTGATAACTGTAATGTAATGCTTAATAAATGTAAGTTAGCTACAGTAACTAACATAGGCAAACAGCTGGTTCTTGATTCAGTTGTTTATGTTAGTACTTGCTGTTGTTCATGCCAGTGTCTTACACACAAACAGAGTAAATGGTTGCTAAATATACGAAATAGTAACGAATTCTTAGACAAGCCGCAAGTTTTTTAAGCCTTGTCTGAATGTATGAAGATATGAAGATTTGCATTTAACCTACTGAACTTTTGCTTATAGGTCTATTCATTAGTTAAAACCTAATTTAGATATATGTTATTAATGGCATCTACCAAAGCTGGGACAGGCATAGAAAGCATAGTCTCCTATAATCTACCAAAATGTGTCACACACTACAAAAAATATATGATGAAATAAGTTTTGGGACAAAATTTTAAGGACTACAAGACAAATGAGATCGGGATACACGATTATATGGGCAAATACCTTTCTTTTTCATACTGTACAATTTTTAGTTTCACAGAAGGTCTTCATTGAAAATAAACTGACCTTGTGTATCTATGGGACAACTTTCTGACTTCATGTCATAATTACAGTGCACCCTACTTTTCGCGGGGATAGGTTCCAGAATCCACCGCAGAATTGCAAAATCCCCTCTAAAAATACTTATACCTGCCAAATACCCCACTTAAATGATTATAACTGTCCATTTTAAAAGTTCACTGCCTAATTTAATAGTTAAAACAAAATATACCTTACTTTATTATACTACAACAATTTAACATCAATTCAAACAAAAATACACCCCAAACCATCATCCCAAAAACACTAAGTCATCTTAGATTAATACCCTTTCACAACTGTTACTCCTAAGTATATATGCCCCCTAAAACGCTTATAACAACGATTTACTAATTTTAAAATATTACTCTTAAAGTAAACACAACAAAATATGTATAAAATGTTTAATACAAATTAAATAAATCTGTCTTACAGAATGTTTGAGAACTAAACAAGTTACCCCTGTACATACATAAGCATAGCTGTTTTCTCTCATAGTATTGAAGTTGTCCCATTTTCCTTTTGCATTGGTAAAAACAATTAAAATTATCACTAATTCGCTTTTTCATACAGCAACACTATTTACTCATTATTAGTGTACAATTCTCTCTCTCTCTTTTTAAAGGTAATGTTTGTGACTAAATACAGATTTTTATGATAAAAATGATTTACAATGTACAGGCAGTCCCCAGTTATCGGCGGGGTTCCGTTTCTGAGGGTGTGATGATAACCGAAAATCGCGGCTAACAGTAAATCGGCGATTTCAGCACTTTTTCGGGGGTTATCGGCGCCGAAAAGCGCCAATTTTCAGTTATCGGCACCTCTGTTAGGTATGTATCGGCGCCAATAAGCAGAAATCGGTGATTTTCAGCACCGAAAATTGCCGATTTTCGTCGCTAGACAAGCCCATTAAAACCGAATCGCTGTTAACCCAGCCCGCCGTTAACCGGGGACTGCCTGTACTTATAATGTACATATACTACTGTATCTGTTAAGCTCATTCCAGGTTGGGGGCCAGACTGAGCATCATAGGTGTACAATCTCATGTAAGTTGTAGGGTAATGTAAGTTGTATTTGAAATGATATTACTGTAAAGAGTTTTTGGATGATACAGCATACTGTACAGTATCTAAAATATTCACTAATTGTTTTCATTTTATTTTCCAGTCTGCTTTTACTGGAAAATAAATTAAAATAGTTAGCGAATATTTTAGGTACTGTACAATATGCTCTATTGTTCAGTCTGGGGCCCAACCTGGAATGAGCTTAACAGATACAGTAGTACAGTATAAGTACACTGTAAATCATTTTTATCATAAAAATCTGTATTAGTCACGAACACAATATGAAAAAATACAGTAATTAGTGAATAAATAGTGTTGCTCTACGAAAAAAAACAAATTAATGATAATTTTAGAGATACAGTCCCTAGAAAAAATTAACGAATTAGTGAAAGTTCCCGCAGAAAAGTGAAAGATATGTTCCACTAAAATATGTGACAAAATTAAGCGAGGAAAAATGAAGAGTGAAAAAGCGGGGTAACACTGTACATAGGTGTAAAGGGTATGGTACCTCTAAAATGATGTTAAAAAAACAACTCATGAACAATTCAAGATACGAATGGCCATCTGAAATGTAAACTGTTCGTACGTTGGGTAGTGACTGTACTTCAATGTAGCAAAAGTACTTGGCTTCAAAGCGAAATCATGACCAGCATTATAATAAAAAAAATACATTTATACAGAATGACAGAATGACAAAAGAACAATATTTCTGAGATCTGGGGCAGTCAGTGTATGATTTGCCACTAACAGGGCTTGGGTGATCCTGGAATCTAAAAGGTCACAAGTTTAAAAATACCAAAACTAAGGAATTAATCCTCCTTACTGGTTTGTCTACCAACAATGCTTATCTTTGCCATCTGCACCCCTGATTTTCAATTTACTGTGAAGTTCTTGTCTACAATGAATGTGCAATATTTCTGATAACATTGCTGAGACTGCTGTACAGGCTTTATCATTTTCTGCAGACTGGTGTACAAGTCTATATGACATACATATATTAGAGATTCTTTTAAAGTTTAACATAACTCATACCACTTTATGTTCTGTCTCTAACTTACAGTGAACTGGATTTGCGTATCCACCAGCATAGAGCAATAAACATCTCACTAAATTCTCTCTCAAAGCCTCTAGTACTGGCATGAAAACATATTTTTGGAATTCCAAGTATCTGGAATTTCTCATGTGCCACCAGGGCTCTCCAATTTATTGATGATTTTTTAAGATTAAGGATTAAAAACAGAACATAAAGAGATTTTTCTAAATTGTTCCTGACCCTTTGAGTCGTTCTTTTTCCTGAGGTCCCCATTTTCTGATGTATTCCTGGAACTGAGGAATGACAAAGTCATCTAATAAGACCATGGCACTGTTCTTGTTAAAAAATAGCAATGTATCACATTCTAACTATCTGTCCAAACTTTCTATTCCCTACCTAACTCAAGTGTTCTCCAGGCTTTCTGAAGTATTGATGTTTACTTATAAATCCTTCCACAGGTATAAGATTCTACTTTCCTTTGATATAAACAGTCTCCTTATTCTCTCATAATTGGCTAAGGTTTATTCAAAACATCAGTAACTTGTGTGACTCCTGGGATACTTTCCTCTAATGATGGCTCTGTTGGTTGCCTTTGATACTGAATTAACCAAGCATATTGAAAAATACAAAAAAAAATTACTTACCACATCACTTCTCATGTCTGAGACAGAGGCACAAGACCCAGTCAAAAGTTTTTGTAAAGCAGGTACAAAATTAACATCAGTCACAACATATATCGCCATTCCACACTGAAAAAGAGAAGAATTACAAAACCATTAAAAAGCTCTCATAACGAAATTACTTATTACTAACTTTTATACCAAAAGTTAAGATGACATTTACAGCTAATTAACTGTATATGTATGAAGAAGGCACAGGGGGTCTTCTTAGTTTGGAAAAAAAAAAAAAAACTAAAATATTCTAAAATGAAACATACTTCAGCGTGAATATCAAATATCAACATCTTCCAATTTTTGGGCACTCATGGGGCTAACACCCCCTTAAAATCCTTCCAAAATGAGAGGCACAACAAAGCAAAGAAATATGATGGAACAAACATATAGTACACTGAAACCTTTTTTAACAGACTAATATGGGGGGGAAGGCTGTCTGTTAAAGCCAGCTATCTGTTAAAGTGAAGTATTATTTTTTTGTGTCCTAAGTGATGTTTATCAGCAGGCTAGCCTTGACTAGGTGTGATAACTACCGATATATATGAAAAGATTCACATTATGAAATAAACTGATAATAAAGGTAATAAAACCATTTTTACCTTATATACTATTGGCAATCTTCATAAAAATAGCCTATTCAAGGAATAATTCCATATCAATGAAATCAACTTTTATCTATGCAGCCCAGCTGAGAAATGTAAACATTGAGTTACGGTTGCGCTTACAGCAACCCTTATCTTTTGGTAACCTTTCAGAAATTTTAATGGTAGTGTAATTATGGTAGTAGAGTAATAACGTTTAGGATAACATAATATTTATTTTTCATTAAAAACTCATTATCATTTTGTTGTTAAATTGACAAATTTTAAAAGTAATTTGTATTTTTCCTCACACACAAACCTGACGTCATTACATAAGGAATTAACTTTCAGCAAACTGGAAATCCAGCCATTACACTTTTGCAAGGTGGTTATGGTAACAGCAAACAATGGTAGCAGCAGATGCACCGCCCACCAAGTCGGCATGCATTCAATTCTAGGCAGTTTACCTTTTGGCCCAAGTAAGAGAATGAGGGGTGGTAAATGATGGGCCCTTTATATAAAGAACTCAGGTTTCTATGTTTGGAGAAATACATATTACTTTAAAAATTTGTCATTTGTTCCTACACAAATACAAACCCCCGGTCTTTACATATGAGAGACTTACTTTTGGAGGGAGGATTCTAAGTAAATCTCTGAACTGACTGTAGTTCTGCTCACCTGGGTACTATCTTCCTGGTCATGAAGAAGAAAAGGAAGGAGACCATACCTCTGATCTATTGAACAAGAGAGATGTAAAATCGTCAGACTTCTGGGCATTTCGAATTAAAGGAAAGTAATATCCTTGGTTCAAAAAGGTTTGGATGAACCCACAATGTCGGAGACTATAAACCTAAGACTAACCAACTGGTTTGCTCATAGTCAAACCCTCTTCCCTTACTAGACAGAAGGAAGGATTTGCATCTACTAACCCAACTGGAGCTAGATTGTAGATAGGATACTCAGTCATCTACATCACATGCATGCACATCAGTCCAGCATGTGACAGCTCGTTCACTGTTCCTTTACCCACCGGAAGAGGAAGGAAAACAGGAGAAAGGGAGGAGACCAGTCCCACACACACCTCCTTGCAGCCACACCCCTTAGGCGTGATGCAACCTGTCCCTCAAGAGCTGGGTTAACTATATGACTTGTTGAGCATCCATCATAGGATCCAAGGAAAAGGAATCCAAGGACCTATGGGCAGCATCCCAAGATAAAAGGAAATGAATGTGATCTGCAAGATTACATTCCATCCTAGTATTCGACTGACACGTTCTTCCTGAATGCGATGGACAGACCAATGCCCCTGACCTCCAAAGATCTGGCCCAAAACGTACTGATGGCCACCAGGAAGTTGCAGAGTAGGCTTGTTTGATCATCTCACTAGTCAGAGAAATGACAATTAGGACACCGTTTCTCGGCCAACTCGAAGCTAACGAATGAGTCGTTGGCATTGGGCTGAAAGTCTAGTCTTTACAGAGGCAACATAGACAACATACTGTCATTAGAAGCACAGGACACAGAAGTGGAATGATCCAGATCACTGATCACCTCCGAAACATGTAGAATGGCGAAAGGAGTAAGCTTCCAGCTGTAAATGGATACCAAAGATGTCTTGTTTTATTCAAGGGTGCTAGAAGACAGAACAGAACAGTGCCAACTTCAGTAAGTTGAGACAAAAAGGACTATGATCAATCTTCTTCAGAGGTTAAACGAATTTCCGGAAGTCAAGGTGCCAAGACCAACTAACTGTCCTTATCTCTTGACTTCAGCAAATGAATTGTTGTAATTACATCCATCTTGTTTGTGATGTGCCTGTTTGCCAATGTACTGAATGTTCTTCTGTCTACTCATGTACATGCACTGCAGTAGAGTAGATGAAAGGACACTAGTACCTTTTGTTGACCATGGCACTATCGTGGTGTCTTTGCTATCACATAGAGGAGTGTCCATCTTTGGAGCTTGAGACTTGTAAGTCTAAAAAGAATGAAAAATCTCTAGAGGAGGATAGTGTAACCATGGCACTACCTTGGTGCCATTGCTATCAAAAGAGTGCTGTTCGGACCCTGAGACTCCTGAAACTGTCTTAGGGTCCACATAACATTCTGTCCCTTTCAGAACGTGGATCAACTGGTAATTGCAGCGGCAACAGCTACTGTTTACATCTCCCACTTCTCTCAGGGGGGAGTGTAACTTGACTGAGTAGGATCCAAAAACAAGTTGTTGGAACTAAGTTTGGAGGTCTTGTCGATCTTCCGATGAATCAGGCAGAAAGACAGGAAGTTGTAAGCCCAAGACTTGAATCATAGATGCAAAAGATGTCTCTTAGGTGTCAACAGCATCTAAGTTTCTAGGAGGTTACTTATCCAAGTACTGACTGGTCCCAATGTTTCTAACAATGGATGCGAAAGACATCTCCTAGATGTCAACAGAATCCGGTGCTCCAGGAGGTCACCTATCCAAGTACTGACCTGACCCAAACATTGCTAACTTTGCTGATCAGATGAAAAGCGATATTTTCAATATGGCATGGTTGATGGCTGTTATGCCTGCAGTCCATAAAAATAGTGCTAAATAGTAACAGCTTCGGAGTATTGAGATTGAAGGACTAATTGACTGTCTTCCTAGATCAAAAAATTCTTCAAAACATCAAGATGTCAAGACCAATTGTTGCTAACACTGACCCTAGTGACCAAACTTGTCTGTCATATACCCCATCATCCTGGAGTATGTCTGGTTGATCACTGTTCTGAATGTGCTCCTGCAAACCTGTGCACCCACACCGTCAATTGAGGAGATGACAGGACACTAGCCCTTCCCCCCTTTTGACTAAGAAACTACCGTGGAACCGTTCGTTAACAACACTACAGAATGCCTATCCTAAGATCTTGAGGCTTGGAGAGCTAAGGAGATCCAGGTTATTGAGGTGCAATTAACTCAGGCTAGGCTACGTTGGGTTAAGTACCCAACCCAACCTAACAAAACCTAGGCCCTTGAAGAACAGGTTGATGCCATGAAACAAGAAGTTCCAGGATACTGAAGTGCAGGTTTGTAAAGGTTAGGCTTAGAACTAGTTAGGTTAGGCAGTTTGGTTATCTTACCCAATCTTACCTAACTAACCAAACCTAACCACCTGTAGTGTAGGTGAATGCCCTTTTGCTGATGCTTTGAGGCATGAAGTATCTCTGGAGGGGAAGTGTGCACAACACACCAAGGATAATCGTCGTTTTACCAGTAGGCCAAGTCCTGCCACCTCTCTGAGACAGAATGGGGAGACCTTGTTGAAGACCACGAGCCCTCTTTCCATCTTCAAGAATTAGGTTTCAACCTTGCTAAAAAGGGTATTGCAAAAGAGGGCACTGAGGCTGTAGATCTATGGAGCTAAAATATAATTCTGATGGCACAAGGAAAAAATCTTGCATGATCAGTATTGATTGATCAACTCCTGTTTCAGAAGCGTAGGACAGTATGGTTTTACAGAACTTCACTGTAAACAACCAACCTGTGGTCGAAAATGAACAGCAATCCGAAGAAATCCAAGCTGATGAACTATAATGACCTTGGTTCAGGGAGTCGAAGGTTAATATTAGTGTAGGAACAAACAAGAGTCAAGATTCAAATGTAAACGATGAAACAGAGATTTCTACCTACCTGTAAGATGTCAAAAGTCTCTGGCTGAACACAAGTGAAAGACCATCAATTCACCCAATGCAATGACACCCATATGGGTCTGATAAAACAAATTAATTCATTCGGTTGTAGGCGTTACTGAAGTGGATGTTGGATACTATGATGAAAACGACCGATGAAATTTGTAATTTATGTCGGAAATGTCTGGAAGAACGATCCATTCATTCAAATGCGTTGCCCGTTTGTTCGATGATGTGGATGTTTACTGAAAACGGAGGCCGACAGCTACCGATAAATAACACCCCATCAACTCATGTTATGAAGGACATAAAAGTTGGCAGGCAAAATGATCCTGTTCGCTTGTATGTAGATGGTATGTGTCGATATGCAGCTGTATGTCTGTGCTGTCATGTCTGCGGCTGGGCGAACTTGAACAACAAACCCAATTTCTCCTAGGAGAGCGAGAACGTGAGAGACGACCAGACACCCACTCAACACAGATAGGTCTGCAGCAGTGATCCCCACCTCTAGCCATCCACTGGCCCAAGCCACCAAGACAAGTTTACAGGGCAATAAGCAAAGTAAGTATACCTTAGTTTAACCAGACCACTGAGCTGATTAACAGCTCTCCTAGGGCTGGCCCAAAGGATTTGACTTATTTTACGTGGCTGAGAACCAACTGATGCCATGGCTAAGAACTAACTGATGCCAAACACCCTGGGTACCTTCACAGGTTGAGACAATCATAACGCCTTTTCTGGGATTGCAACACCCAGGCTCTGTAAACTGAATCTACCACAGAAGCAAACTCTAACAGGCCCAGGATTTGTTCAAAATGTCAGGAACCTCTGAATTTGGCCAGGAACTTTGCAGGTCCTTCCCATTTCTGGTTTGAGTCTGGTTGGAAAAAGACAACCAGCCAAACTGGGTATCAAAGCAGCAGGAAGGATATCCAAACAATTTGAGTCTGTTGACTACCACTCTCAGGTTTTGTACAACATGCATCAAATAGAATAAAAGCCTTAGGAGCCAACAACTTGTGTTTTAGCAATGGCAAACCTATGGGTAATAAAAAACATGGCCAACTTGCACACTGTTGCCACATCTGTGTGAGAATGGTGACTGGAAAGACATTGGGTAACTGCTGTGGGCAGGGGAGAGCCCTGCTGCCTCAAGTCCTTTTATATTCACCACTTTGGAAAAAGGCACTAGTATTCTGGCCAAGACCAACTGTCCGAGAGTTCTCTAATGTTGGTTGGTCTCTCTTATGGGCGATAGTCTGGCCAGGGGCTCTATAAGACCCTGGCAAGACCATTGCCTTTTACATGGGAGACTTACTCCTGACATGCAAGGTTATCTTTGACATTTGACTAGAGTTGAATTCTACCCAGAAATGCCATGCTCCCAGCTGCACAAAATTATTCATCCTCTCATCAGACCACTCCATATTTTCTTCATAATGAGAAGAAAAAGCACACTTGTGTCCATACAGTGACCACCATACACAACAAACACATTTGGTTTACAAAAAACTCGTTCCTATACAGCCTAATGCTTCTATCTCTGCTTGCTGTAGATGACATAATGCAAAAACAGAAAACAAGCACAATACTTTACAGGAGAAAACTAGCCAGAAATAGTAAAAATTATTACTGCCAATTCACACTGTATGCAAAAGGACACAGCATGAAGAATTCTGACAAGAACATAAACATTCCAATGTTGCCTGGTGGGAAACAGGTGATTATTGTACAGAGACAGTCACAGAGACAGTCCTAGTGGGTCAGTCAACCTTTTTTTTTTTTTTTGAATGCCAATCACACCTAACAGCACAAAGATATAAGCTAACTTTAACAGTAGGTAAGATTCATTCCAAATAATAGTTGATAGTGATACTCATAAATTTTTACAGGGCAGCGATAACACTTTAAAGGTAATTTGTACCGCAAAATTTGTACCGAAACCTTAGTATTTATAACCTGTAGTGTTGATGTTTTGTAGAAGAATAAATAAGTATTCATTTTCTTCTTTTCTTTTCCTTCTTCAAACAGAGTATTCCCATTTTCTGAGGTGGCTTACAAAACTTTTGCTCACTTTTTCACAATTTTTGCTCACTTTTTCACAATTTTTGCCTGCTCTTAACAAAAGTACAACACTTACTTAATATTTTCAATAAGACTTACAACAACATCAATAATGACAAGCTCAAAGAACATACCAGAAAAGCATTAAAATATTCCCCAGAAATACAGCTGGGTAACAAAAAACTCCACTTTTGCAAATTATACAGTACAGTGAGGACAGACCATACCAGATTATCTTTATCTTTTTCTTGGAGCACACTTGGCATTAATAAGAGAAATAAATGCTGTATAAACATATTTAAAAGGTTCAGAAAATTCTTAAGAATAGTGATGCTTACTACCACCAAGTGCTACGAATTTAATCCTTTTACACTAGAGACTTATTTCAGTTGTAAATTTAGGGGAGAACATCACCATCTCTACAAAGCCATTTCCTTTCAAACCAAAAGACATTCAATACAGGCAGTCACTGCTTACCGGCGGCATTGGTTAACATCAATTTGGTTTTACGCCGTTTGTCTAGTGACAATATTAACTACATTTTCGGCACTGACCTCCGGTTAGCGGGACAGATCACTCCTCAGCGGTGCCGATCTCCACTTAGCGGTGGCACCGTTCTATAGCTAGCGGTGCCATTAAGCAAGTTATTAGTGCTATTACCGCCAATTTTCAGATAGTGGCACTTGGCCAGGAATGGAACCCCCCCATTAACCGGGGATTGCCTGTGAATGCTTTTGCAAAACTGTTGAGGCATTCACTTTCTTAATGTTTCCTGAACACAACATTGACATCAACATATTAAAAAGATTAAAAAAACAATACCTTTAAATTATGGAAATAAAAACCACTGAATAATGTGAAGAATAACTGAAGAAACCTTCATACCTCAACTTACATGCTTCTATAATTCTGATAACTGACTTGCTTGCAGTGACAAAAGGAAAAATGGCTATTTTGTGGAGAAAAAAAGCAAACGCTATGTGGACATACAATTGATGTTTACCTAAATACAAAAAGTTACTCACCAAATCCACTTCATCATACTGCTCTGCAACACTGGACGATGGAGGTGGTGTCGATTCTGGCAGCGATGTGTGGTTACAGCATAAGGTAAGAGTCTGCAGAACTAAACACCAGCATCTCATACTAACACTGCCACTCCTTTCAATAACATAAAAAATATTGTTATACAACAAAATATGTTTTACACAGAAACCTATTAACTATATAAACACCTTATTTTCACGTCCTGGAAATCACAGGATCATCAGACTTGAATCCACTGAGAAGGAACATTCTCCACCTGGCAGATGCTCGCTATACCTAAGGCATGTACATGCAGCCAAATCACTTTTTCATAAAGACAAAGATGGAAAGGTGAGTCTGTCATTGACAGGTAGCCACACATGAAACAGAAGACAAGTTCAGATTACAATAAAGTTCAGGGATAGCACTGAAGCCTCTTGTACCCAACTCTTGCTTGTTCTGCATCAAATTCTAACGTGCAAGGGTGGATATTGGAAATCTCCAACAGCCAGAGAGCTACTGCATTCATTGAAATTTGCTTTTTCTGGTGCCTTGTATCAAGAAAGTGTCTTCAAAAATCAGACCAAAATAGCTTAAATATGGGTTCTCTTCATTATACATGACAAAAACAAAAAAAAGCCAGAATGATGAAGGACATGGCAGTAAAGCCCTGGTGAGCATGCATCTGCATTTTAACAATACAATCCAGCAAAAAGGAGGGGCACATAGATGTCCATCTATTCCTATGTGACCACCTCTGAAACAGCATGAAATTCACTTACCTCCTTCAGGAAGCCAATGTCTAGAGCACTTCACTGAAAGGCTCATAATGAGGCCTAAGCAAGCAATAAGGCAAGGTCCCAGTTACATTGCTGGGATCAGCAGTGAAATTTGACCTAAAGTATTGGAGGAAATTTGGCAAGTCACGGGAACTGCCAAAGTTCAGGCTATGTTGTTAAAAAAAAACCTGTGTGTGTGTGTGTGTGCACATCCATATCCTCTGATATACAGAGGAAGGTGAAGAAACCTCTGATCAAGTGAGCAGTAGCACATACTGGATCACTACTCTTATTTATTACACTAACTGGTGAGGCAATTCTGCTCCTCCCAGTAGGAGGTACATTGCCCAAGCTCTGTAAGGTCTTAAGATTTCTCTTGGATAATCTTTATGCATGAAGATGAAGTCGAGAAGAACATGGCACGTGTAAAAGAAGGAGTTCCTCATTGGATGGGTGGGTATCAATCTCTGCTAGCACTCTGCTGGTCCCGCGTTCAATTCTCTGACCGGCCAATGAAGAATTAGAGGAATTTATTTCTGATGATAGAATTTCATTTCTCGTTATAATGTGGTTCGGATTCCACAATAAGCTGTAGGTCCTGTTGCTAGGTAACCAATTGGTTCTTAGCCACGTACAATAAATCTAATCCTTCGGGCAAGCCCTACGAGAGCTGTTAATCAGCTCAGTGGTCTGGTTAAACTATGGTATACTTAACTTTATGAAAGAAGGGTAGATGAGAAGTCCATGAAGTTCACTAACTCACTCTGAAGAGGACAAGGATAAAAAGAAAACCGTCTGATGAAGCCCGTAAGGGTTTGTATGGACTATGTGTGAGACTGCTAAGCACCAGTGTCAGGTCCCAATTAGGAGGTCTAAGACCTCTTGCAGAACAGGGCTACTCAAAACTCATGCGAAGCATAGAGATTTCCCAAGAAGACAATAGGTCTACATCCTTCAAACGTACAACTAACCCTAGAACAGCCCTACAGCCCTTGATAGCTGACACTGAAAGGAGTTTCTCCCTTTGGAGAAAAATGAGGAAGTCTACTACTTTGTTGAATAGTAGTTCCGACTGGAGAGAAACCCCATTGACAACACCAATCACAGTACAGTATATGGCTCACTTTCCCTATTACATGGCTGTAGAAGACCTTCTGAGATAACCAGACATTTTTGACACTACTTGTGAGAAAAGCCTTGGCTGTAGAAGACCTTCTGAGATAACCAGACATTTCTGACACTACTTTGAGAAAAGCCTCTCACTTGCTGGAGATACTGGATAGTCTCCAACAGTGAAGAGATAGGAACCCTACCAACTGGAGATACCTCTCGATGTGCAGTTGGTATAAAAAGTTGTGCCAAGGGGGAATCTCTCTCGGTGCTTCTGTCAGCAAGGCTAATAGATCTGGGTACCAATCTGCATGTGGCCACAAGGGAGCCACAAGGGTCATCCTGAGGTCCTGAGAAATCATCACCCTGTTGATAACTTGGCAGATTAGGAAAAAGGGGGAAAAGGTGTAGACACCCAGATTGTCACAAGGATGTTGAAGGGTGTCCTCTGCCAGGCCCAGGGATCTGGAACAACTGAACAAAATAACTCTCGTTTTTTGTTGTGCCTGGTTGCAAAAAAAGTCTCCTGATGGAGGTCGAGCTTTCAGGCAAGAGCAAGGAACACTTCCTTGGTAGCACAAGCAGAATGATGGACAGCCAAGTCCCCAAGAAGCAAAGCAGGATCAGGATACAAAGAACCTAAGAATGCTGAGGCAGAAACACCAGTGGATGTTTTGAATGTAACTGCCTACTGAAGGGAAATAACTGTAAAAAATGTGAAACCTCCATCAAAATAAAGACAAGAAAAGAAAGTGTTACACACTCATAGTGGGAGGCCCTATTGACAATGAGGCACAGGAATGTATACACTCATACTAAAAAAAGGAAACATGAAAACAATAAAAAAGGTACACAAAATAGGCAAAGGCACCAATGAACATCAACCAGCCTCAAACTAACAAAAACACAAAAAAATGACTTTCAGTTGGTGAACTCTAATATTCTAATCGATAAAAGCAAACAGAATAATAACCAGACATAATAGAGAAAAGTAATAGTTAAATAGTACAGACCAGAAAAGCAAACACAAAGCAACTGTACTAACCAAGAGGCAGAAACAGTCAGCAATAGTGGGCAAAGCCAAAATGTATTGAACAAGAACTTCACTAACCAACAGACAAGTGTTACATAGATAGTGATACAGAGCAAAACCATAACTCAAGGTAATGGAGGAAAGAAAACTCATTTTTCATGCAAAAACTGACCAAGATTAAATAAAGGTAAAGAATAATCAAGAAACAATGCTCTTAAAAACTAGTGAAAACAATCAAATAAGGAAAAATGTACTTATTTTCAATAAGTTCAAGGCAATGACACCAAACTTGGGTGCAGTGTCAACACAAAAGAACACGCTGGTATGAGCTTAAACTACATAACTGAAAATTCACAGCACTCTCTAACAATATAAATCATTGAGGTTAATGATATTAAGATGACCTAATAAAAAGGATGAAAGCATTGGGAATACTGAAACAACCCTGGGAGCAGTGAACATTAACTATACTCCAGCTCACAAAAGTGACCTAAATGAATATATATACCAATGGTAAGGCTGGCATCTGCACTCACTCTCTCTCTAGATTCAAGTCTGTTGAGCCTTGGTTTTTCTGAACACAAAAATAAGGAATTTACATTATTAATTGGATTAAGGGGAAAAAAGTACAAACAATGAACAAAGTATAAAAAAGTTATCAATACTCATAAAGGAAAAAATCACCAACATCACACCTTTTAATCCCTAATTATACAGCACACATTTCTACATCTGACTGAATAACTTCAAAGTCATATGATATTAATACTAATAATATTATTGTCCTTTCTTTGAATTGGTTCTGCTCACCTGAGTAATCAACATGATCAAATCCTTTACGACAGAGAAGACAGCGTAACACTTACATTCAAACATATCCTAGTGACTGTCTAATTTTCAACCAACAGCATATAGTTCACTTTTTGTAATCATGATGATGATAATCACCATTCCAGTTCTGGTTTTTGCCAACCCATGCATCACCAATTCCTAGAGAACTAGAGAATGCAACTGTGAAAAGAAGTATTCTTTGACTATCTTATGAATTGAGTGAATGAGTTTTCTTTCTTTGTTTTCTTATAAAACATTCAAGTGCCTACTATCCGGATGCATTAAAATTTGACGATGGGTGATAACTGAAAAATTAGGATATTCAAGACTATCCCAGTAGCCTAAGGGAAACAAATTTCAGCTTCTATTTTTCACTTTTTATCTTAACTATACTGTAAATCTTTACCTGCTGTAAATTTTACTCTCACTAATTCTATTTCTGAATTAAATATCAAAAGTTGTTCAGTCTGAAATTTCATTATGGTAAACTTGACTGGCTGGTGTATGTTCAGCCTATTTGACATCTTACCACATTACTCTTCATTCTTTTCAGTTTAATAACCTTTGCTGATTTTAAAAATAACAAGCATTACAGACTAATACAAATTAATATAAATCAGTTCTAATGAGGAACAGAGCATGGAAATATTGGGTTTGAGCTTGAAACCCTGCCTTATATTTTATGCAAAATAAAATTTGAAAATAATTTCTGATTGCTTACCTGAAAACCTATTTAAATGCTTACCCTCCGCTGTTTGTATCGCATCAATTGAAGTTTAGACAGGGCATTTGCATGGTGATTATTTCAAAAGAACAGTGAATGTTCTTTAAGTTTTTGAATAAGCATTCTGAATGATTTATCATAAAACACATGCACACTTTATTCTTAATTATATGAAACATATGACAACTGAAAAATACCTCAGCCGACCTTTTTTAAAAAAGTTATTCTCTTATTGTACAAATCACTTATTAAAAACTAAATACAGTTCTCCATTCCAATGTGTACAATTCATAGCTTTCTCTTGAAACAAAGATTTTAAAA
This sequence comes from Macrobrachium rosenbergii, assembly GCF_040412425.1. Classification (NCBI taxonomy): domain Eukaryota; kingdom Metazoa; phylum Arthropoda; class Malacostraca; order Decapoda; family Palaemonidae; genus Macrobrachium; species Macrobrachium rosenbergii. Next base: position 17,988,276 of record NC_089743.1, on the reverse strand, counting down.
TACTAGTGCATTCAAACCATAAGTCTTCATAAGTTTAAATACTGTACCACATTCAGAGACATTGAATTTTCATATCATACTTTACTTAAAACTAAGGTACAGGCAGTCCCTGGTTATCGGTGGGGGTTCCATTCTGAGGATGCCAATGATAACTGAAAATTGGCAATTTTCTGGGCTTATCGGCGCCAAAAAGCACCGACTTTCGGTCATCGGTGCCTCTGCTAGGTATTTATCAGCTCCAATGCCCAATCACCGGCGCAAATAAGCGGAAATCAGCGATTTTTGGCGCAGAAAATTGCCAATTTTCGTCACTAGACAAGCGCTGTAAAACCGGATCACCGTTAACCAACCCCGCCATTAACCGGGGACTGCCTACTAGTATCCTTTTCATGTACAGTACTTTATGATGGTATTAAGCCTATAAGACAACAAAGCTTCAAAGAAAGAAAATTCATTCACTCAGTTCATAAGATAGTCAACCAATACATCTTTTCAAAACTGTACTCTCTAAAAGGACTGGTGACACAGGGTGGCAAAATCCAGATCTGGACTGCTGATTATCATCATCATCATTACTACAGTTTACTATGTGCTGCTGGTTGAAAATTAGACAATTACTATGTTATGTTTGAATGCAAGTGTCACTCTGTATTCTCTGCTTTCAGGGATTGGGTCATGCTGATTATTCAGGTGAGCAGGGCTAATTGTAAGATGGGATAATAATATTACTTTCATGGGGTGGTCTCTTTGGAGCGAGGTATTCCACAATCCAACGTTTGGTTTACTATGTTTTAATTTTGTATTGCTAAATTCATTATTCTCTAGGTCCTACCATTCACTAAAACAAATGGCTTTAAGAGTTAGTAACAAATCTCCTGACAGAAAAAAGTATATTTGATATATTTATAGCAACTGCAGCTTTGGCTGCCTTACCATCATCATTTCATTTCATGTCTATATGAGAAGGGACCTAACTTATTTCAAAATTTATTCCACATATAATGTGGAATAAAAAATTAATCTATTGAACACTAGGAATTTTAGACCATAGATTCTGAAGGGTTTCTAAACCAATTCTAGTCAATGAAAACTGCAAATATCCGTGGTTACGTTTTTAACAATCTTGAATTATTTCACTTTAAACAATCTTTCTTTGGATAGCTGGACACCACATAAATGGCACTTCACTTTATATACATAACTCTTAACTTTACATAATGTTCAGGATTAATAACTCACTGACAATACCTGACAACTGCTGCCAAAAGGGCTGCAATGGCCCTGGGAGTAAGAGGTATGGTTGGAGATACAGAAGGGGTATATTTGCCACCAGCTAACTCCAAATTAATGCCGAGCCACAGTCCTAATACACACTCCAAATGGCTACCATCGAACTGAAATTAATAGAGAAAACATGTTTAAAAGGTCTGTTCAGCATGATGAAATAAATAATAATTTTTAATTTTCATAAGATTATCAAAGGAGTAACAGTTTTCTAATCTTTATCATGATAAAAAAAAATTGACACTATCTTTGAAGAAATACTCTTCAAGTTAAAAACCTTCATGATAATCACATTAACTATTTCAAATTAAGGCAAAAATGACAAAACAAACCTGCATGGACAGATGTAGTAGAATCTTTTGGAAAACATCTGTCAATAACTCAATGCTTCCAGTTAAGTCTCCGGGTCCACATATTTCATTATCTCCCCATATGTTGTTATTTACCTGAGAGGAATATATTAACAGAAATAAGCTATCACATTCCCTACAGTAACAAAAATAAAGAGACCTTGGAGACACCAAACAAATGACCGGGTCCCCAATTACAATAATAGACTGAAGAGCAATTATTTCACCAACCTTAAATAACAATAATTACTCTTAACTGCACATATTTTTACTTATGGTGGGGCTACAATTCACTGACTGCATTGAGGTAAAAATATTTAATCTATTTTGAATACTGTGTATATACAGTGGACCCCCACTATATCGAGGTTCAGCATTTGCAAATTCAGTTAGTCACAGATTTTTCTGTGGAACGTAAATCCAAATACATCTCAGAAAATTCACTAATTTGCGGACTTTTTTAGTAGAGCTATACTTACTAATTACTGTATTTGCATGTTATTTTTGTAGCTACATACATTTTTCATGATAAAAGATTATTTACTAGTATTCAAATTTTAAACATACACAGCAAAATATCAATTAAATGTATGTTTTCTTAAAAAGTAATATCTCTCAAAATCACAAAACTACAAAATCTCTCTCTCTCTCTCTCTCTCTCTCTCTCTCTCTCTCTCTCTTATTTAAATATTTAGGTACAGTACTTAACTCTATGTGAATCGACTGAATGCTCATCAACCTCCTGAGAGGTGTACATGCTGTATAGCACAAGGGCTCATCCACAATCAGTAGTTAAGAGCATATATGTGGCAGTGACAACTGCATTCTTTTCTCTCTCGAGTTACCCCATTAGGAAAAACAGCTTAATATTAAAACAGCACTTGAAAGCATAAAAGCAGGTTTATTTGCTTGAACTACTTACAACAGGTGACAAATCCTGCTGCAATTTACCTCTCATGCCTAAGATAGAAATAATTAACCATGGCCTTATGTATTTGGACAGCTTGCGGTCTAATATTATATATTTTTATGTTGCAAGTGAGAGCACCCTATGATTGGTTTACAGTTTACAAATCTCACTTCATATAAAGTCAAGTCATTTCAAACTGAAGAATTGTTACAAGAGAAACATCTAGTAATTTGCAGCTTCAAAAATTTGCCGACTCACCTATTCCCAGATTATTTGCAAGAAACTCACCTATTCGCAGATTTTTCCACAGAGCAATATTCTGTATTTTCATATTTCTGTGACTAAATACTGTACTGTGCCTACATATACATTTTATGATAAAATAATGATTTACAATACTAAACTTCAAATATTAATATTAAGTTTAACAAGATTAAATAATAACATTAAATATAATGAAAATAATTCTCTCCCTCTCTCTTTCTCAGTTCTCTCCCTCTCTCTTACTGAGATGAGAGAATGTTTATGCATGTTTATTTGTTTTGTATGATAAATAAATGGTTTACTAATTTTCAAATATTAATATTAATGTAAACACAGCAAAATATTAATTCATTAAAGAAAATATATAGTGAATTAGTAAGATTTTAGTTCAATAAATTTTTTCCTGCATCTTTTTCCCAGTCTTTTCCGAAAGCTTTGGAAATGTAGAAAGTATTACCCACTCTTGGTCAAATATATGTTGCCCACTCAGTGCTCTCTCTCTCTCTCTCTCTCTCTCTCTCTCTCTCTCTCTCTCTCTCATGCCAAAGGTGAGATATGGAGAGATGGATGGATAGAGAGGGAGCATGGTTGATAGAAAGATATACATAATATATACTGTATTACTGAAATTTTTAATTGTTTAACTGATACAACTCAGTTCATCTCTCTCTCTCTCTCTCTCTCTCTCTCTCTCTCTCTGTTATTGGCTGAAGGGTTAGAAGTACATACCCATATATTTTTAAGGGTACAATGTCTAAGATGACTTTGAAACTACATTAATAATATGACTTCAAAGATTAATACTACAATAATAGGATAAAATTTAAAGGTATAATTCATGTAGGATGATATTCCAAGTATAAATTTGGTATCTGAACTTTCAAGATAAGCTAGTTATAAGCATTTTTAGAGGGGGTTTTAAATATTCACGGATTTTAGTTATTCACTGGTGGTTGTGGTTCGTGTCCCCATGAATACAGGGCGTTGACTGTCATTCCACTTACAAAATATTTCAAAGTTGCACATATGCTGTAGCCCAGTCAAACTAATTCAGATCTGTAATTCAACTAAGTCTAATCTTACACCACCCAATTCAGGTATTTTATGGAACCACCTTCACATCCTGACTTACACAAATTAGGTCACAAACCTTTAATGGAGCTGTGATAGCCAAGCTTAATCTAGATGTATGTACTGCAGCCATCATGTGCAATCTCAGTTCCGAAAGAAGAGATACTCCAGCCTCTAATCTGGCATCAACAGCTGTTGAATGGTCTATACCTGGGTGAGATATAGTCAGAGGAGAATTCACAAGGTCCCCTATGCGAGAATCCTTGCCGACTCGATTCGAAGTCTGTGCTAGGAGAGGTGGTGGTGGATAGGGTGGGGTCAAACTGAAAAAAAATGCATACAATAATTGATAAAGAAATCTACATATGACAGTCATTAGGTTCACGTGAAGTCTTTATATAATCTAATTTAGATCATTTATTTTCTCATGGCAATAAATAATTAACAGTGTGATAATTAAATTGTCTTTAGGAAACTCATTATCCTTACTTTGACATTGCCAACTCATAGGTAGGAAGATTGTTGTTTGCAGGTCCACCAAAGGAAGTAGGAATATCTGCTAAGTATTCTCCAATCATATCTTCAGACTCTGAACTATCTTCTAAATCCAGAAAAGAGTATTTACCTGTAAGATAATTATAAATGTCATTACCTAACATAAAATTGCAACCCTGAAATCATTTTATCAAAAATGTAAAACTTGAACCTACAGGTGACACTGATAAAATCAAATTAAGAATTGCCAGATTAAAACATACAATTGAATATAATTCACAGCAGCAAAAATCTACAGCTGCAGGGTTTTATCTTCAAATGAATTTACACCATCTTACCAAATAACCTCAAAAGGATGATGTCTTAAAAAAATAAAAAAATATTTTTCTCTAAAGACTTTCAAGTGAGAATCATTCATGAGGAAAGCAGCAACAAATGCACCAGTCTACAGGAAAGAAGCTGCTAAAAAGAAATACTTTGGTCCAAGACAAAAAGATCCCAATTTCTATAAGAGTTTCCAATCAACAGAAAACACTGAAATATCCAAGAAATAAATTTCTTCAATTTTTCATACCATAATATTATGTTTCATAATTGTTCAAACAATATTAACAAACCCACTAATGTGTACTACTACTAAGCACTGACAATTGAGCTAAAGTAACAAGAAGAAGAATGATTCTGATGATGACTAAGATGACATCAAGTGAAACAAAAAATATAAGTAACATACAAAACATGTAATCAAAATATAAATAATAATCATATTTTTCTGAAGCTACTAAATTAATACCACCTGGTCAATTCAAAAGCTCAACCATGAAGTGGGCTAAAATAAAGGCTAAATATACAGTAATTTCTTGTAAAAATGGCTTCTACAGACTTAAATTAGAAGCTTGAAAATATTCAAGGTTTTTACAGAAGTCCTGACTAGTTAATTATAACAAATGGGTAGTTCCTGCATTGGTACCCTACTCTCAAGACCTTTCAAATATACCAAATATCTTCAAAAGCCACTATAATAGAGCAGCTGAAGGAAAAGATATTGTTCACTGCAAAAATTACAAATTTATAATTGATAATTTGTATTTTCACAGCTAACAAACCTGAGGTCTTATCATAAGGATAAATCTTTTTGGCGCCTGCTGGAAACTAGTAAAAACAATCAAAATTGTAATGCAAGGAATTGGTGGCACTGAGGTTCATCTGTTGGTATGTGTGAGCCTTGGTTATTGACCTGCTTTGAACCCCATGACTTAGCCAGTTTTCTTCTTGCAGCCTTGCTAGTAGGATGTCTCTTTGTCCTCCTCCTGCCAAAGCCGGTGTTCTTTGTTTGCCCGTGTTTCAATTGGTTTGATTTTCTGTTTTGTGATATATTGTGTATATTGTGTGATTGGGTGTGTGTTTTGGTCTCATGATGCAAACCCAAAGGCCATCAAAGCCATCTCCTAAGCCTCAGAGGAAATGTCTCGGAGTAGCCAACTATCCTTGTTCTCATTTCCTTGCTTCTTTTGAGACTGATCCTCATTCCACTTGCAGTAGATGTAGAGTAAACATATGTAACATTACTAATCCTTGCTTCAAGTGTCGTTCTTGGTCTCCTGAGCAGTGGAGAATCTTTGCCAAGAAGTGGAATAGGGGGAAGTTGGTGAAGCCATCTTGGGAAGGGTTCTCTCCTCCTTCGATGGATGTTTCACAAGATCTCCCCGTTCTTCCTCTTCCTTGAACAATCGTCCTCCCTTTGCTTCTTCTCCATTCGAAGATTTTACCCCTTCTCATTCTTCCATGGCTTCAACTTTGAAAGTTTTTTTTTTGGGGGGGGTCAGGAGTTATTGTCAGGAGGGGAGGCCCGCCCCCACCAGGGTCCCAGGAGGGTGGAGGCAACACCATCTTGTTCTACTCTTTCAGGATCGGATGAGCAGAAGATATCGGGCATTTGGGCCTCGTTAGGCCTATCAGGGGTACCAACCTTAGACAGCCAACTATCTCATTTTATGTCCTCTTGCATCTCAGTGTCAACTGCCATGACAGTTATTAGTCCTCCTGCCCACCAATCTTCTGGGTCGGGCGCTGCTGTTCCAGAGGCAACTAGCCTATCATCGGACCTTCCAATGCATCATCTCAGGTCAACCCCTGTTAAGGTGTAGTCTTCTCACGCTCCCATCTCAGCTGTCATGACAGTTCACGATACAACGGCTCTCCCTGCTCCCGACCCCAGAACCTCTGCTGCAGCAAATGATGTCTAAGAGATGACGTCTTCTGCTCCTGCTCTTGCCACAGACTCTCTCGCTCGGGCTGTGTTGGACAAAGTTGACATTGTCTTTGGAGAGAGATATGGTAGCACTCCGAATAGGAAATGATGTAGACCTCCCTGCTCTTATTCTTCTGATTCGTCGTCGTCGTCATCTTTTTCCCGTGCGATCCTCACCCAATAAACACTGGAGGATTAAGGACTTCGTTGCCGATTCTTTGTCCTCCAATAGCAGCCGGACATCGCTCTCCTGCAGACGGATGAAGACGCCCTCCTGTCCGCTGCCACGGACATAGACTTCCTTCTGTCCATGGCTGTCGCTCCTCTGTTGATGGACGCAGATGGTCTTCTGTCCACATCCATCACTTGCCTGCTGACGGACGGGTTCCAGTTGTGTCAGGAACAGGCCTTCCCAACAGTTCTTCTCCAGTTTGTCCAGTGCAAGTCGAAGGAAAGACGATAAAGCTCCAATCAAGAAATCCCGAGTAGTGAATCCTTCCTCAGCCCTCCCTTCCTCATTTCAGCACTCAACAACAGCCCTTGTCTCTTCAGCATTCTCAGTCACGCTCTCCCAAGAGGTTCTGAGATCGTAATGCCTTTCCTTACGGACATTCGGATAGGCTTTTCCTTAGTGACAGGGATTCTTCGCCTTGCCTCAATTCAATTTTGCATTCTCCTAGGATAACCTGCGACCTCCACTCGTTTCTGTCACATGAAAGCCATGGGACATATTTTGAACAGCTGTGGAAAAGATTCAGGCAGCCGTGGACATGATTTGCACAGCTGAGGACGTGATTTGGACAACAGGACGTGATTCAGGAGGCTGTGGACGTGACTTGGCTGACCGTGGACATCACTCTAGACAACCTTGTCATTAAAGGCATGCCATCTCCTGCAAAAGCTTTAGGGCTGAGTAGGTCTTATGCTCTGGTGATGACGAATCCAGCAGAAGGAATAGATAGAGATCTCTGCAAACAGGAGCCTGAAGATTTAGAAAACCAAGAACTTTTCTCTACCTATGCTAAAGTTATTGAACTCATTCGTGAGTTTAATAATTTACTGAAGAAGAGAGCAACTCCTTCCTTGATTGTGCTCACAGGTATAGAATCCTTGCTTGGACCTAAAAAGGATTCGAAGACTTCATTTGAAATGCCATGCTCAAGTCATGCAGATTCTGTTCTACACCATGTTATAATACCTTGATATCAGGTCGGGACAATTCTCTTTGATCTGGTAGATCATTCAAGCTTCTCCCTCCTCCACTTCCTCGCCACAGAAAGTTTTATGTAACTCTTAATATGACCCTCTTACCAAGACTTACCAATCCAGATGTACAGTGAACCCCCCCTACTTGCGGGGGATGCATACCGTAACCCCCCCCCCCGCGAATAGCTAAAATCCGCAAATACTTAAAACCCCTCTAAAAACACTTAGAACTGCCTATTCTGATAGTTTAAACACAAGAAAACCCCTCTAAAAATGCTTATACCTGAGTATTTTAATAGTTTTATCACAAAAAGTGCATTTATTCATGAAAATGATATGAAAATACAGTAATTAGTGAATACTTCTCAGTGAAAAATACCACGAATGGGTGAATTTTCCACAAATAATGGGTAGATATGTTCCACAGAGAAACCCGCGAATCGTTAGAACGTGAATATGGGGTGTTTACTGTAGTTCATTTTTAGGTCCAGGACTGACATTAGATCAAGTTAGGGCAGAAGGACCTTCCCTTAGTCCTCAAGAAGTATCCAACTTGGAGTTGACCGGCTATTCTGTGTTGCAAGCCACCTCATGGCTCGATTTGTGGTGGACAACAGTAGCCAAGAAAACCAATGATAGCACTTCTTATATTAGATTATTACAATCTGGTGCTAAAGTGATTTTGTATCTTATGCACCTCAATGCTAATCTTTGGGCCAACCTCTTAATAAGAAGAGATGCAGCTCCTGCCAAGGTGTCTTGGTTTGTTGATGTTGACTCCCTGTTATCCTTAAGGAATGGGGATATCCTGGAAGCTCAAGCAATTTTTCCAAAAGATCACCTTGAGACTGCTGCTGATAGGCGTCGGGTGGATAATAATGACCTACTAGTTCAACATGCACTGCAGTTTCAAAGTCAGCTGGTCCTTCTCAGCCTAACACCTCGAGGTCTAGGCCCAAGGAGTCTTCTACAGCAGCTTCGTCAAGTAAGACCTCTCAACCTGCCCTATCAACAGTGAAGAAAGCTCCCAAGAGACAGCCCTTTCAGCCCCACCCCTCCCTGCCATCAGCGGGAGGGGGGGGGTGCCTGGCGAGTCATTGGGCGACATGGCAAAAGTTTGGAGCAAAGCCATGGGTAGTAGACACTGTTCGGGTAGGATTTCTACTACCCATCAATTTCTGCCCCTTCCCTTGCAAAGCAACCTCTCCTTCAGCTCACGTACACCCAGGACTCTCTGAAATATCTAGCGCTCCAGAAAGAAGTGAGAAAGATGATGGAGAGAGTAGTGATAGAAGAAGTCAAGCATCCTTCTCCAGGTTTCTACACTCAGGTCTTTCTAGTTCCCAAACCCACAAGCAACTGGAGACCAGTGCTAGATCTATCGACCTTGAGCCTCTTCATCAGGAGAACCAAGTTCAAAATGGAAACACCTCGAACAGTGCTATAAGCAGTCTGAAATAACGACTCCACGCTGACAATAGATTTAAAGGACGGTTGCTTCCAGATTCTGATCCACCCATCCTCCCAGAAGTTTCTTCCCTGGACAAACTGGAGAAGAACTGTGGGGAAGGCCTGTTTCTGACACAACTGGAATCCGTCCATCGGCAGACAAGTGACAGATGTGGACAGAAGACCGCGCTATTGTTCTCCCGCATTTTCACCGTGTTGCACTATGTAAAGTGGCTATTGTTCATTTATTATGGGCAAAACAAAAATCATCATCTTAAGTTATTGCCCAGATAATAGCTTTGAAGGAATCTGGCCTTCAAACCAAAGATATAGTGAATCAGACTGGTGTTAGTAAGAGGAGTGTTCGGAAGGACGTGGCAAGGTTCAGCTCAGACACCCCTAAGCCTTTGAAACGGCCTGGACGTCCTCACCAAACACACCAGGATTTGATTTCTTCACTATGTGAGCTATTAAAAGAGGGTTTTGTCATAACTCACTCTTCAACACACTTGTAGCCCTTTTACAGGTCTTACGAGGGCATCCAGGCCATTTCAAAGGCTCAGGGGTGTCCGAACTACCACCCAGCCTGAACCTCGCCATGAATTTTCGAACACTCCACTCACTAACACCAGTCTGATTCACTATATCTTTGGTTTGAAGGCCAGATTCCTTCAAAGCTATTATTTCAGTGATAACTTCAGATGATAAGTCTTTTATTTTGCCCATAATAGGTGAACAATAGCCACTTTACACAGTGCAGCACTGTGAAAATATGGGAGAACAACAGCGGTCACACACATGAAATGCTATCCAAAATGGTGGCCTCCCTCAACCTGAACGATAATAAATGGGAATGTCATGCTCCCTAAGGATGCGCAAACATCACACAGCTAGGGTATTATTCTGCCTCAATTCATTCACCTTCAAAAATAACATTCTTTTTTCACCAGAACAATAAACCAGGTGACGTTGCCCGGTTCATTATTTTGAAGAGTACTGCACATACATGATAGCCTAGGCTAGGTTTACACATGGACTTTACTATAAAAAAATAAAAAAAAACTGAACTGAACTGTCATGCAGGTAACTTTAATGACCTAAACTTACTGAAAATCTTATTCTAATACACAAACTTTTAAATATCTTAAATTCAACATGAAATTTTGTTATACAAACTTTTAAATAATATCTCAAATTCATTTTGTTTGCAAATTCAAGCACACACAAACTGCTACTATTGGAGTTATCTACCAGAAGTGGAGGAGGGGTTATGAAACGTTTTCTGCTATACCTAAGCCACCTTTGCTTTCTCTTGTAAATTAGTGAAATTATTGGTAGAAAGACTTTTCCTGCTGTTGTAGTGGCATTCTTTACCCAAATTTATCTATTTTTTTTACCATACTGTAGTTATATACTTTGATAAAAGTAAAAGCTTACATTTAAACATTTTATCTTAATATGTATTCCCTTCTGTAACAGGGGGATAGGTCTTACATGCCATTAAATACAGCACTTATCAGTGATAATAAACCTCTCCCAACATATAATAGGTTAGTATTTTTAGATGAGTAACTTTTATCACTTGATACTTGAGTAAAAAGTTCTCTCAGTTTGTCTACAACTTCACTTGGTCTAGTTACAGTATGAAGGTTATCACTCATTTTTGAAGTGGATACATTATGGATCTGGCATTTATTTCCCACTTAACTTGCGTACCTTTTTCCAGACCACTTTTGTCTGACTTCTCTTTGATAATGCCTATGCTGCTTGGCTTGAATATGCAAGAATGACTTTAGCGTGAGGAGACCTGTTACTTTAACAATTGCAATAACATTTTACAGTAATTCTCCTTAGTGATATGCAAATCTTATTCAACCAGGGAACTGCCATTACTGTTGGTTTACCTTTTGTTCTATGAAAAGACTCCACTGCATATTTTACTAGTTTTCCCATACAATAGTAGTAGGCCTCAATGTGCAAGCTAAAAGAGCTTGAGTCTTAGTCTACAGTGACATGCTCACTATGCTTACACCAGTCCCCAGTTTTCTCCCTTTACTTTGAAGGAATATCTATGGGATAACTGCAATGGGCTTAAAGAAAAATAGTAAAGTGGCCACTCCCATTAAGAAATTCATATACTGACCACTTATAGCCTACATGAATGCTCGATGAATACGACTGACACTAGCAGAATACTGATTTGAGTATATTTTATAAAAGTCAATGTTACATCATTACACAAAACAATTTTGTTAATATTGATGATGTCTTCAATAACACAATCATTGTTATCTATTGGGTCTCCACCATTAAAGGGTTAAGGCCACTGAAATCTAACAAAAATGGAGTGGAGTGGGACACTGATTTATGTTTATGGCCTCCTGGCTAGAGTGAAGATAAGGAGAAAAGTGTGTGGAACAAACGATTACTTGTTTTTCTAAAAAGAGGTAAAAAACTTCAACCATTCTCTCTACAGTCAAAACGAATGCTGCAAGTCTGTAAGACCAATGAAAACAGCATCCCCTTTAGCACTTTCATTTAGTGGGGGGAGGAGATCTATAAATTTTATAAGTGACAACAAAGTTCTAAGCTTCATTGGGTATATAACACAGTATACACAGTATATAAAGTATATAATTATATTATCCAACTGCATGTACAGTAGTGTACAGCGTACAATGCACCATAGAATAATGACTGAGACACAACAATCATACAGTAAAACAAAAAATGAATGTACTGTAAAATATTATTCTCACTATTTTTGTCTCTCCCATATGTCCAAAGAGTTTGAAATTCCTTTTGCAATTCAAACTTTTGCCATTTAGTGTGATTAATATACACAGTCACATTGAGAAAGGTGCATTATAAGATTTAGTGCCGGTAGGGGTGTGTGAATAATTAAGGGGTTACTGTATATCTTCCAATAACACTGTTCCTTAGTTATATAGGGTTTATCCAAACCACTTGCAAACATATCTTCCAGTAGCATTCTTATTCATAAAGTTTAAACAGGCCACAGAGTTACAATTCCAAACTATCACTGTGCTGTCCTAAATGGTTCTTATCACTATCATCATCACCACTGTCAGCTCAAATGGCACAAGATGCTAAGGGCCTCCATAAAATCTTCATAAATTATATCCAAAACCAACTCAAAATGATAAAGACATTGTTAGTTTTTAGGGATTTTTGTTTACTATTGAGCATTTGCTGTCAACTGAAAATTGGGCATTCACATTAAGTATATCTTATTGTATACTTTCCAGTGTTATTTGCTTTATTTTTTACTTCTGACAAAAAAAATGCCATTTCTATTTAAATTCCCTACATATACAGAAGCTCTATCTTTAATAACAATCTTGACCCAAAGCTTAGCACTGGAATGAACAACTACTGGAGTGATAAGTATAAAATATCAATAAACATCAAACATTAAAAAAAAAGAAGTCTGGGGAAGACTGATAGCTGTTGAACAGGTAACAGACACAAGAAGTGACATCCTGCCTCTGGAAGACCTGAGGAACCATACATGCATGCACCAGCCTACGAGCAGTGACAATAATCTTTTCCTTTCTATAAAGCATGGTGTCTAGTATTTACATAGCCACTAGAATGGTAAAGTATTAGGTTTGCCATTTGAAAAAAAAATCTTTACACTTGTATAAAAAATTACTGATTCATAAAATACTTTTAATTATGACAAAATAAGTAGCTGTGTACTAGATACACTCAGGGAAAATAAAATTTCAAAGTGGAAAAAGCGAAACATCAACAGCAAAATAACCAGAGCAAATGGCAGTGCAAGCCTGATAATCTATGATCATCAGGTTATAAACATTTGATTCGAGCATCAGTCACACAAGATTCATGTGACGACAAACACAATTAAAGCATTTTACATAATATAGACCAACAGGGGTTTTAGCATCTATAATAACAAACTACATATTTTGGCAACTCTATGACAAACAAGAATTCTGAGAGCATTGCATAAGCAATAAACATCCCCAAGCAACTCTCAAACAAATTCTCTCTTAGAACATTCCAGCTGCTGAAAATGAAGACGACACCATTTTGGTTCTGGCAATGGTAGACAACTTCAACAATTCTTGCCTTTGAAGCTGTATTTGCAAAATACTAATGCCCTTGTGCATGGCTATTTTTATGAAGGGTTTAGTTAATGGAGTATGCATGACAAGAAAATCTCTTCTTTTTCAATTTCCATTAAAAAGTTATGGCCAGGGTTAAAGTTGTGTACAGAATCTACAGCTCTTGGACTCAAAATTTCATTGTTTTGTAAGTCCTAGCATGTAAAGATGAACGATCTCTCCATGAATATTTATGCATGATATTCTACCTTCATACCAAGCTTGAAATCCATTTCAGCATTGTGACAAGTAAACATGACAGACATACGGATGAGCCGACAGGCAGATGGATAAGAACTATTGGAAGAATGAATTAGTCTCTGACTGTCAATAACAACTACAATGCAGTAAGAATTAATAAAAAAAAATTTTGAAAAGAAAGAAAAACAATGCTGCATCTCTAGAACACTGCAGATCTAAATAAATGAAAGTACTATTTAGTTAAACTCAGTAAATGTGAGTTCTAGGTTTCCCTTACTCTTATCTGCATGAAAATTAAAAAGCATTAAAGAGCACAAAAATTTGAATATACGGCCATAAAATAATAATAAATAAAATTCACATTAAAAAACTGTCTGCAGTTAAAGAAACAAACTTTTGTAACATATGTGATTTTTTGAGTTCCACAGTAAAAAAATACAACAATGAATAAAACAAAATGAAATATTCAATAAACCAATTATTGTACTAAATAAATAAAAAAATTAGAACCCTTCAACCAAACATGAAATGAAGTTCTTTGAAACAAATGGCATATACATTACCTGGAACATGATTATGTGAATTACCTGGAAGATCTTCCTCCTCCAGGGTGGTGTAATGAGGTGTAGCCATGCTTACAACAGGTGGACTTAAAGGGGTGGCAGATTGATCAACAGGGCAGTTCTGAGTTATGACACAGGCTCCTAAAGATGGAGTTGTTCCTTCTCCCTCTCCACTTTCTGCCTCACTAGCTGAACCACTTGCTAACGGAGCTGTTCCAGGCCCATATAACTCTGCTGTTCCATTAATACACACAGGACCACTTGTACTGCGAGGCCCGTTGGTTTCAGGAGTCAACCCACTTTGAGAACCTGAGGAGCTTGTAGGCAATGGCCCTGGAACTGATGAAATAACGGTAGTCCCAGTAGATGACGACGTTGATGACATGTTAATGCCTGACTGTTTGGCTATCCCTGAACATCCAGCAGACACTGATGAGCCATTAGATGACGAAGTGGCTGTTACATTAGAAGGAAGTCCACTGGTTGTTGGCAACTCCATACTTTCTGCTTCTTCTCTTTGTTGGTCTGTGTTAGTCACAACACTACCGTAGAGTCGTTCTCCTAAAGTAGGAAAAATTACAAGATTGAATATTCCACAAATATGCACAATTTTATGTAGAGATTCAAAATCAAAATCTGAGGGTTATACAACCTTTTCCTACTAAATTCCTGACCATAGTTTGACATGGACACAACTGTAAAGTATATGTACCTACTATATTTCCTTGCCTTATACGAAAAAGATAATCTCAGTTTTCTTCAAAAGGCAATCATATCATTTTTATGAAGGAATAAATTCTAAAATGTGGATATATATATGACCAAAAAGAATCCTGTAAACAGGAGAGGTTTGAAGAGATATTCAAACTTTAACTGCATTTAAAAATGAACATATTGGTGTGACTGAATTATCTCCTTAAACTTTATGTATGTACACATCTAGAAATTGATGACATCACTCCATGATAAAGGTAACTGAAGTACTTAAACACTATAAGTGGACAAATGTGAAAATTTGAGAAAAAGCACTTTTCAAAATTTCTGAGAACTTAACAAATTAAAGACTCATTCTTGCTGTCTACCAACTTTATGCAAAATAAAATACTATTAAAAACTGAAGAAAAGATATGTGAAGCCTAGACCATTGTTGATACTGTGAATAAGGGTTATAATCATAGATGGGTTACTAATACAGATATACCTCACATAACATTCGTAACTTGTTCCAAAACATGCAACTTGAGTGAAAAACTTATCTCAAATTAACCACCATGAAAAACAACCTATACTGTGAATAAAGGTTATAATCATAGTTGGGTTACTAGTACAGGTATATCTCCCATAACATTCGTAACTCGTTCCAAAACATGCGACTTAAGTGAAAAAAACATATCTCAAATTAACCACCTTGAAAAAGAACCTACAAATTAAGTCATTTATAGTGCTGTTACATAGAAATACAAAACCTTTCGATTATTCCACCTTTTTTGTAATCTTTTTATACAAATATACATTTTCCTTCAAAATTAATATAAAGAATAACTCAAGACCATTCACCAAAAAAATCCTAAGTACCCTATAAGCAACCAATATTGATGCTAATATTGTAATGTTGCTGACAGTCAAAACCTGAGTACACAAATACAAACTTACTTTTCCTTATTATTACTGATGAAAAACTGCCGTAACACTGAAGATTACTAAACTTTAAATGACTTAAGGTAGATATGACTACGTGTATTGAATCATAAGATTAACCCTTAAACGCCTACTGGACGTATCATACGTCAACTAAAATTGTCTGCTGGGTGCCAAGTGGACGTACCGTATGTCGACTACAAAAAATTTCAACCTTCAGTCAACTTTGACTCAACCGAAATGGTCGAAAAAACGCAATTGTAAGCTAAAACTCTTACATTCTAGTAATATTCAATCATGTACCTTCATTTTGCAACAAATTGGAAGTCTCTAGCACAATATTTCGATTTATGGTGAATTTTTAAAAAAACTTTTTTCTTACGCACGGCGGTAACTCGCCAAAAATTTCATAAATTCTTTTGTCATTTTGTCGTAATTTTTGCACTGTTCTATATTAGCCGTTACATAAAGTTTTATATATGAAAATGTGCGCAATTTCATGTACAATACAACAGAAAATAACTCATGGTTGTAGCTTTTATCAGTTTTGAAATATTTTCACATAAATCACGATAACTGCCAAAATTTCAACCTTCGGTCAACTTTGACTCGACCGAAATGGTAAAAAAACGCAATTGTAAGCTAAAACTCTTACATTCTAGTAATATTTAATCATTTACCTTCATTTTGCAACCAATTGGAAGTCTCTAGCACAATATTTCGATTCATGGTGAATTTTTGAAAAACTTTTTCTTACGTCCGTGCAGAAATTCTTTTCACACGTTGTCATAATGTTTGCACTTTTATATTAGTCGTTACATAAAGTTTTATATATGGAAATGTGTGCAATTTCATGTAGAATACAACAGAAAATAATTCATGGTTGTAGCTTTTATCAGTTTTGAAATATTTTCATATAAATCACGATAACTGCCAAAATTTCAACCTTCTCGGTCAACTTTAACTCGAATCAAATGGTAAAAACGCAATTGTAAGCTAAAACTCTTACATTCTAGTAATATTTAATCATGTACCTTCATTTTCCAACAAACTGGAAGTCTCTAGCACAATATTTCGATTTATGGTGAATTTCTGAAAAAAAAAAACTTTTTCCTTACGCTCTGCGCCGCTGTAACTCTGCCGAACATCTCAGAAATTCTTTTGTCATGTTGTCGTAATGTTTGCATCGTTTTACATTAGTCGTTACATAAACTTTTATATATGAAAATGTGCGCAATTTCATGTACAATACAACATGGTTGTAGCTTTTATCAGTTTTGAAATATTTTCACATAAATCACGATAACTGCCAAAATTTCAACCTTTGGTCAACTTTAACTTGACCGAAATGGTAAAAACGCAATTGTAAGCTAAAACTCTTACATTCTAGTAATATTCAATCAATTAGCTTCATTTTGCAATAAATTGGAAGTCTCTAGCACAATATTTCGATTTATGGTGAATTTTTGAAAAAAAAAAAAAAAAAAAAAAAAAAACATTTTCCTTACGCTCGCGCTGTAACTCGGCCGAACATCTCAGAAATTCCTTTTCGTCTCATTGTCGTAATATTTGCACCATTTTATATTAGTCGTTACATAAAGTTTTATATATGAAAATGTGCACAATTTCATGTACAATACAACAGAAAATAACTCACGGTTGTAGCTTTTATCAGTTTTGAAATATTTTCATATAAATCACGATAAATAGAAAAATTCGACTTTCGGTCAACTTTAACTCGACCGAAATGGTCGAAAACTGCAATTGTAAGCTAAAACACTTACAGTCTAGTAATATTCAATCAATTAGCTTCATTTTTCAACAAACGGGAAGTCTCTAGCACAATATTTCGATTTATGGTGAATTTTTGAAAAAAAAAAAAAAATTTTTTTACGTCCCGTTACATTAATTCATGCATCATTTTATGATAATATTTTTCTGTGTTGATTTGATCGTTTTACAATTTGTTATATACCAAAATCATCGCAATTTAATGTACAATACAACTAAAAAAATTAACTCATTAGCTTTAACCGTTGTGCTTACAGCGATTTGTATACAATTATATGTTTTTTTTTCGCTGTCATATATTCCAATATTTATATATGATAATATTTTTTTTCATTTCTGATGGTTGCATACTAAACTTCAAGCAATGACAAAAAAAAATGAGCCAAAAATGAACTTTTAATCTTAAAAACTAAGCGTGCTGTGATTTTTTGAAAAAAACTTTTTTTCCGCTTCAGCGCTAACTCACCGAACGCCGCCGGCATACGGGAGACATTTTTGTAAATAGAGGCTCGGCGTTTAAGGGTTAACTGTTAAAGACATAACAGTTAAACTGCTAATTTTTGTTTTGGTTGATATGATGGTCTTTAGAACCAAGCTATTTTAATAAGTATGGAGGTGGAGTCGTAATAATCTTCGACACTAATGAAATAGCATATTGTCTGTAATAAGCTAAGGTACTTGGTTTATTTCTTTATATATCTGCTGTGACATCACACTAGCAAGTGGTGTTATTATGCAATTTCTAGCAGACAACACAATGCAAGCAAAAATGCTAAATGAATTTAAAAAAGATAAAATGGGTTTACATACTGGGTGCATATTTCCTGAGACACAACCCTACAAATGCAAAGTACCCTGGGTACATTGCATCAATCTTTGACCTGTTTTTAACTGATTTTTTCTAGCTTAATTCTGTAGTGTACATTTAAAATTTTTATATTAACCACTCTTTGATACTTACTATTTTATTTTTCAATTTAGCATTCTATGTTTTCACAATTTACATTTGCATGCATAATTTTCTAACAAATTTTCTTAATTGCTAAGTAGAATTCCTTTTGATTTCCTCATCACTTTCATTATAATTTTACATCATTTATAAAAACATACTGTACTTTGTGTACAGTAGTTAGAAAAAGCAACAGAAAATGCGAAACATTAACTTAGATATTTTTATTCAATTTTGCCATTACTGCATTAAGATTAACTGTTTTCGCAGCTGTTAACATAATGTATTACTACCCTATAGAAAGTCTTGTGTTTTATAATTTACATTTGTATCATTTATTTCTTAATTTGTTCATTCATTTTTCTTTTTTCTTTTCTGATCTCTTCTTTTTGTATTTCCTGTTACCTTCTGTTACTTCTGTCAAATGAAAACCATATTCTTCGAAGGCTTGAATTTCAAGTCAATGGCCCCTGTGGACTTGTTCCTTATGAATATGTTTCACCTAATGATATCATAATAATAATACAGCAGTGCACAGACCACATTTTCTATGAAATTCCTCAACTACTCTGTTGACAACTAACAAAATACTGCGTACATTTTCATAAAAAAATTTATCATTTAGATACTTACCTACTGTTAAAGTTTATATCTCTGCACCAATAGGTGAGTCAGCATTCAAACAAAAGATCGAATGGCTGCCCAGATGACTGTCTAGCACACCTGTTCTCCACCAGATGTATTTCGAATATTTTAGCTCTTGCCAGAGTTCTCCTTGACAGCCCACTAAGTTCTGGGGAGGCTGGATGGGGTTTGCTTTAACAGCAGGTAAGTACACAAATAATAATTTCTATTATGAAAATTTGTATTATTTGGGATGAATCTTACCTACTGTTAAAGACAGCTGATTCCCACATTAAGAAGAGGAAGGTGGGTAGCGCAGCTAGACAAATCCACTCAGCCAATTGAGCAAAAGGTTTCTTGTATAGAATGCAATAAATTTTTACTTGATATGGAATCCTTTCTGGATCTTAATGCTGCCAGAAGTTAGATTCCATTCAGGGAGCAAGGCTCTCACATGTGTGCAGTGCACAGCAGCCTTGCAGACAAAACTGCTTCAATTCAGCCAGAATGAAACAGCAGCAGTGTGACGGGACCCCTGTGCCTGGGTCCAAAAGTTCTATAAGGGGAGTCACTAAAAATAAATACCTTTATGATATACGGGTATGCTCCTTTAAAATATGCTTCATGCTCTCCAAAATATTAAAACCCAGGATTTAAAACAAAGAGCCCAGAAAATTGCTCTTTCTTCAGTTCAGAAAAAGTCACAATTCTGCATTCTTAAGGTAGTGAGCAGCAAAAACCAAATTGCACTTCTACTGTGTCGTATTAATCCCATCCTCAAGCAACAAATTGTCATAAAACTAAATGAAGTTGCAACAGTTCTCACATTCTGAATGAAACCTTCAATAAAGGTAAAAGGTATGGAACTAGTTCTTATGCACTAGCCTAATCAAATACGTTATTGAGAACCTCATGTTCTTTGAAAGAAAAGATGTTCAAAGCTTCTAACACCACAAAACAAATGGTTAACTTTGTCTCTTCCAGGATTAGCCTTTGACAAAGACATTTTAGGTTTTCAAAAACCACAAACCAAAAGGTTAACTCTGCCTCCTCCAGGCTTAACTTTTGACAAAGATGTTCTGGGTTTTCTAAAACTACAAAAGAAAAGGTCAACTTTGCCTATTCCAGGCTTAACCTTTGACAAAGATGTTGTAGGTTTTCTAAAATCACAAAACAAAATGTTAAACTTTATCTCTTCCAGGATTAACCTAAGTAAATAAGTTTTAATTGCCCCAACAGGACAAGAGAAGTGCTTCCTTGTCTTCCCCAGCATACAGATTAAATTGGAATTCTTAAAGTTTTCTGAAAAACTTAGCCTTAGCCTCAACATCATTCTCAGTTCTAAGGCAAAAAGATAATAGCATTCCCTTTACAATAGCCTTAAGGAGAGAGCTTGCAATAAATTTACTATTTTAACTGCAGATAGTGCTCAATAAAAGTGTTTCATAATAAATAAGTCAATGGAACTCATTCCAGAAACCAAAAAAGATCTGCAGATAAAATTTAGGCCTGCGTCTAAATTCCAGAGAGAGATTGATACTGTTTTGTAGGGGTTTCAATCTCAACTGATCTCAACACATTGAGCTGCTGATCACTAGCCAGATCTAATTGCACATGAAACAATACTGAGGGAAAGCATGGAATGATAACCTTGAGAGTAGACAGTGAAAAAACCTTACTACTTCCAGTAAAACAACCATATTCGCGGTCTCACGATTCGCGGATTTCTCTATGGAACATATAAATACATTATTCGCTAAAAATCTGCCCATTCGCGGTATTTTTCACTGAAAAATATTCACTAATTACTGTATTTTCATCTCATTTTCGTGACTAAATGCACTTTTTGTGATAAAATTATGAAAATATTCAGGTAGTGCTCGAGTTACGATAATTCACCTTACGACAATTCGATTTTGCAATTGGGTAAGCAACTGATACCGACATGACAATATTTATAAAATATTTTTAAATTTCGAGTGGGCGCAGGCAGCAGCATACAATCAGGCAGCGAGAGAGACCAAATTACAATAGACCAGCTTCTTTTCCTCCAACTCTTTATCCCATCTTCTAGTTAAAAAAGTAAAAGAGAATAATAAAAGTATTGTTAGTAAAGTTATACTCTTGTATAAATGTGTACAGCCATAAACAACCGACCAAAAAACTGTTGTTTTGCTTCACCGAATAGGATAACAACAGCTGTTTTGCTTGTACAGTAATACTTCGATCTTACACGATTCAAGTTGCGCGAATTCACACACACATGAACTTTTCACTGGAACCTAACTAATGGGCATATGCGATTTTTTCACAGACACACGAAATTCTCGAGAAACCCTGCAGAAGTGGGTGTTTAATTTTTGAAGTAATTTAAAAGTTTTCATGCTTTTATGTATAAATCTGTATGAAAAATGCATTTCATTCTTTTATGTGTGAAATCTGTATGAAAAATGCATTTCATGCTTTTATGTGTAAAATCTGTATGAAAAATGATTTCATGTTTTAATGTGCAAAATCTCTATGAAAAATGCATTTCATGCTTTCATGTGTAAAATCTCTATGAAAAATGCATTTCATGCTTTCATGTGTAAAATCTGTATCGAAAATGTATTATTTTTATTTTTGTACATGCATAAATATGATGCAAAGGTAATTTCAGCTCATTCACTTAGTGTACTTTTACAAGATGTGATACCCATTTGCAAAGTTACTGCACTTTTCAAAGATGATACCCCTGCATAAAATGCTTGTTTAATGTTTGAAGTAAATTTAAAATTTTTCATGCTTTTAACTGTAAAATTGATATGGAAAATTTATATTTTTATTTCTGTACATAAATATCATACAAGTATTATGTCCATTTGCAAAGTCTTTGTCACAAGGACTTTACATGACCTTGAGATGAGGTTGTTCAGTCGCGCTCATTTGATAAAATGAATTCGTTAATGTAATATCAGAGATGTAACTAAGAGTTGTATAAGTGTCATTCTTTGAAAATTACTCTGTTCACCTCGGAGAAAAGTGCTGGTGCAATTTGTATGTGCATGTAATTACAGCACGTTCAGTTGGTGTACTTTTACAAGATGTGATACCCTTAGACACTGCATTTTTCAAAGATGATACCCCTGTAGAAAGTGTGTTTAATTTTTAAGATTTTGTGTTTTTAGGTGTAAAATCAGAATGGAAAATTTGTATTTATACATTTGCACATAAATACGATACAAAAGCAGTACAGTTACTCTATTACAGTATCTCTCTCTCTCTCTCTCTCTCTCTCTCTCTCTCTCTCTCTCTCTCTCTCTCTCTCTCTCATTCGTAGTTAGCACTCAAACATACTTTTACAACTTATTATTTCTCTGTACGTCATTACCTGTACAGTATATAATTTTAAATTGATTGAATTTTACCTGTACTGTACTACGTTCTACGAACATTATGTACATGTTTTTGATTTTTTATGGAATTGTACTTTTGTTGACTGATATGACGTTTTGCCTAGTGACGCAAAGAAAACGGCTTTTACTCTAAGTGACAAAGAAAACAGCATCCCATGAATTAGGGATAACATTAGTATACGTACGCACCTACTGTAAATGCGCTATTATGAAACTGTGCAATACTCAATTTTTATGTCAACCATTTACTGTATTCCTTTTTTAAGGGTAATAAGCTAATTTTAAATAAAATTACACTAACTTTAGTTCATTTAAAAGTTAGCTTAATACTTTGGGACATGATTAGGGTCATATTTAGTGCTTAAACTTTGGAAATAAACATTTATTAGCATTTTTAAAGACCATGGCAAACTTACGCGAAAATTCACCTTGCACGAGGGGCTCCAGAACCTAACCTCGCGTAATTTCAAGGTATGACTGTACATCAACCATCGTACGGTAATACACAATTACCGTAGGTTATAGTACAAATGTCGTTAAGTAGAATAGGACTGATATATTTTTACATTATACCCTTATTCAGTATGGATACAAGATTCGCAAGGAAACATAATGCTAAATTTAAGCTGCAAGTTGTAGCTGAAGCTGAGAAAACAATGTTCAAGCTGCTAATGACTATAAATTATCATGCATCGGCAACATGGATGAAACTTAACCATAATTAAAATTGGAGAGAAAGTATTTTAATCAAAACTACTGGGCATGAAAGAACACATTACTGCTATTTTTATGCCGATAAACGATAAATATGTAAAACTTATATTATGATACAGCCCCAAATGGCTATCGTTATCTGTTATCGAAAAATATAGCTAAATTAATTTCACAACAAGACGTATTTGAATTACATTTCGACTCAAAAACACTTCGTATAATGAAAAATAGCCTTGCCCCAAATAAAGAAGGTATCTAGAGATTCATTTTCATTAACTAGAAGCAAGAAAAGCATTCTGAACTGAGTTAAATATGGTGAAATAAACACCGTGTAACCAATTTCCAAACCAAAACACTGGTCGCTATGATCGCAATTTATAATGCAAAAGCAATATAAGAATATATACAATATTATTGGATACAGTGAATTAAGGCACAAGATTTTAAAATATTCATGGAAAAGATGCATATTTGTTATGTTGACGTTTGTACAATACAATATGTGAATATAGAGTACAGTATAATGTTTGTATAATACAATATGTGAATATAGACTACAGTATAATGTAAGCTACGCTACGTATATGTATACGATATACCATAGTGTAGGCTTAGCTAATTCTTGTTTGTTATTCAATTTCTCTTTGTACTGAATTATCACAAGTCACTTTCCATGAACCTCCAGAATTAGCTGATATTAATAATTACAATACCGTGTATGTATAGAGTATACTTTATAGTGTAGGCTAGGCTACCATATATGCATACAAGGTACCGAATACCCTAGTGTAGGCTAGGCTATATTCGAGATAAAATTTGGTATTTCTTACGTTTTTTCCTACAAACAATGGTTTTACTTGAATCTAACCCCACCATAAGTAGGATAATACCTGTATAAGCATTCTTAGTTTTTTATTGTGTTTGAACTATCAAAATAGGCAGTTCTAAGTGTTTTTAGAAGAGTTCTAAGTATTCGCTGGTTTTAGCTATTAGTGGGGGGTGTGGTACGCATCGCCCACAAATACGGGGGTTTACTTATTTTAAAAAAACCAGAGAAACTTTGATGTCTACAGGGGTACAGGTTTGAAAATTCCCCTGCTGCTTCTGATACAAGGCCATGGTTGTTTTCCACTTAAGGATAGAACCCATAATACCTTTGAAAATCACCTTATTGGGAGGAGACAGCTGAGCATCTCCAAGCGGTTAAGTGTGAGATGCAAAAGTTAGTGGAACCACATGGAATTCGGTAGTTTGAGTTAATTTCTCCTTAATGGAAAAATACGAGAGACATTTACTGAGAGAGCTAACAGGGCTCTATGAGAGTCAATGTGCAATTCTTGTAGCCAAAATTTGTCCAATATTTTCCTTAGATTAAAGGACCTGAATCAAGCCAAACCTGAAGAAATGGATCCACCAGTCAAGCCAGAGGGACCTCAGAGTAGTAGTAGACTGGTTGTTCCTGTTCATATGCATAATAACTCGCCACTGGGAGCTCCTCTAATTCCACAGCGACTGTCAGGCTTGCAGATGTAAAGACCACTCTGTAGGTAGTTTGCCCTTCCTGAATCCTCAATCACCAAAAAACATTGTACTTCAACAGAATGAATATCATTTGTTTGTCTCACTGAGTGAAGCAATCTTTCTGCTATGACTTAGTTTCTGACCAGGAATAAATCTAATAGGAATCTTTGATGGTCTTTCTGCAAGGTTTACCAGGTATAGTGTTGACCATTTTATGGTGTATTGTAAGTCAGTGTAATGACACTTGTCAAAATTTGTTGCTTTGTGCTACAAGGCAGGGGAAAAAAACAAAACATAGACATAGGTTTAAGAATAAAATAGTCAACTCTCAGTTATGGTGTCCCTCCTACAGAAGCAACTTCTAAAAAAAAACTCCACAGGGTTTTCCTTATCCTGAACACTAAATTTCACACCTTTGGGTGAATGAAAAGGAAAGGGAACTCCACTGGGTTTCCCTTACCCTGAACAAAAAGAAGTTCGTGGATATGAGAGAGAGAGAGAGAGAGAGAGAGAGAGAGAGAGAGAGAGAGAGAGAGAGAGAGAGAGAGAGAGAGAGAGAGAGAGAGATTTTTGTGCTGATTATGGAAAAGGCACTGTTATTTCCTTTCATCATAGTATCATAGTCATCATCATTCTCTGCAATGAGTAGTGAAAAGATCTCTTCAGGCAAAAGATTTTTCTTTCGCTTCAGATCGCTCATTATGGGGGGAAAATGGGATCGAACAAAAAGAAATCAGTTGTTTACCTATGAATGCCAGAAGCGTAGCAGGAGGTGGAGATTGTTGTCCCCTTGTCAGACTGTCTTTACCCAATAAAAAAAATTGACATTTACTGCTAATTTAGCTCACAGTGTTGCCAACTGATGTTCCTACAATTTGTATAGAAGGGAAGAGCATTTCACCTCTGAATTCAGTAGCACACCATCCTTGAAAGAGGTAGGATGTGTTACCCCGGTGAAGGAGTGGTGACATGGGATGCGGCCAACCAAGATATGCCATCGGTGACACTTATCAAATTAATAACAAGGCTTTCATCTTACTTTATGGGTACTGTTTGTTTATATAAATATACTTTATAGCTAAAAAGAAAACGGAACGACTTCAATACTATGAGAAAAAATGACTAACTTGATTAGCTGTCACACTTCTTTAAGACATTTATTTAATTTGTATCAAGATTTATTTCATCTGTACTTAGTAAGCATTTTATAGATATTTTGCTGTGTTTACATTAATATTAATATTTTAAAATTAGTAAATCATTGTTATAAGCGCTCTAGAGGTGTATATACTTAAGAGTATCAGTTTTAGGACGGTAATCTAAGATGACTTCGGGTGTTCTGGGATGATGGTTTGGGGTGTATTTTTGTTTGAACTGATAAATTGTTTTAGTTTGATGATTTAAGGTATATTTTTGTTTGAACATTACATTAGGCAGTGAACTGTTAAAATAAGCAGTTATAAGCATTTTACTATAGTTTAAGGGGTACAGGGTATAAATATATATATATATATACCCATACTTTATGGCAAAAAGTGCAGTCACATACATATATAATGATATATTGGAGTTTCTTTTACAGTGGGGTAGGCTCAGACACTTTAATCCATTATCTCGGTGAGCTACTGTATTTAACCAGAAGATGGGATAAAGAGATGGAGGAAAAGAAGTTAGTTTATTGTAATTTGGTCTCTCTCGCTGCTGCCTTCGCCCATCAAGAGCGAAATTTAAAAATATTATTGTATCGGTACGCTAACCCCATCCATAATCAAATTATCACAAGGCAAGTTATCGTAACTCAAACACTACCTGTAATCATTTATACAGAACCTGAAGTTCTTAGCCTTGATCCAGCAGAAGGCATCCTAGGATAAATAAATGTACAGTACCATTATAGCAGCAAACAGCCATGAAATACCAACAAGCGCCTATACAGTTCACAACGGCGGCAAGGAGAATTCTGATGAGCTAAAACATTCAAAACACCTGGTGGAGAACAGGTGTACTAGACAGCCTTCTGGGTAGCCATTCGGATTTTTGTTTGAATGCTGACTCACTCACCAGCATGGAGATGTAAGCTATCTTCAACAGTAGGTAAGATTCATCCCAAATAATTGGCATACTGAAACATTTAGTTTATAAGTTTTAACCAAGATATTTTTCACGTGTTTATCGTTATGTATAACAGATCATAAAATAGAGATTTACACATATGGCCATTTTGCCTGCCAATGAAACTCCTGAATGGTTGGCTATGTTATGAAAGATACATTTACCTTACTCTTCAACTGACAACGGCAAATATCAATAGCACTGCTGTAATAAATAACTGGAATCTTTCATTTCCCATCTTTCATGATTCTACTCATACGCTAAACCAAATTTATTTAGGGTTCAAAACGATACCCCAAGATATTTATATTACAGGCAAGGAAAAAATTACCCAAAAGTAATTTTTTTTTAAATTCCAAAAACATATTTTGTACAGAAATAAGCTAGACAAAAAACAAAATGAAATTTGCTTTTCTGGTTTTCTACAATTTCCTTTCTTCCATGATAATCAAATAATAATAAGCACCCTTATTCCATATAAAATGGATCCACCTACACAGACATGAGTTGAAAGAAGAAAAGTTCAATTTCATCAGCCTATCCCACCCAGTCTCTGCCTGCAACATCTCTCTCTCTCTCCATTGTAGCTCCAATTGCATCAGAAATGTGGGGTACAGGCAGTCCCTGCTTACCGTTGGCATCAGTTAACAGTGATCCGGTTTTACAGCGCTTGTCTAGTGACGCTGTTAACTGGATTTTTGGCACCAATCTCTGGTTAGCGGTGCCGATCTCTGGTCAGCAGCGCCGATATCCAGTTAACGGTGCTGTTAAGCGGGATATCAGTGTTACTGTCACCGATTTTCGGTTAGCAGCGCTCGGCAAGGAACAGAACCCCCGCAGTCACCCTGGGACTGCCCATACAGCCAAAGTCTATACAGTTCTTTTTGAGTTTTCTATTTTCACCCATTTATTTATCATATGCTTTTCACACTCAAGATTTCTAAAAAGTTCATGTGTGCACCCTTCACCCCAATCCCATCCTTTATGGGTTTACCCTTTCGCTGCATGTTATCGGCACTAGTGACGCGAGCAGTGTCCTGCTAATTGTGTAACTAATTTTCTTCCTTTTATATTCATACTTCAATTCTTTGAAATTTTCATTAGTTACAATATTACACTGTACTATTATGTTATTATAATGTTTTATTATAGTAGAGTGATAAAATGTGCAAATGATTTGTAGGTAATTATCCAAATCCTAATTTATGTAGCTTTTACTGGTGCTTCATTTCAGTGTGATATCTCTCAGAGCATGGAGCAAGTAATACCATTTTCGTTATTCAGTATGAAAATCTTTATTACAAACTCTGAACGCATGCTCTTGGTGAAAAATTTTGTCTGGAAACCCTAAGACTTGACATTCTGTAGAAAATGTGATTTTATTATCTTCAAAAAAAGTTTCAGAGCACCACATTTTTATGAACTGCATCTTCAATGGTCTTCTGTTTGCAAATTTTATCACATTTTCTTTGTTTAATATCATAATTGTTTTTCAATCTAATATATATAAAATATGGCTCCTTTTTTTACTGATGAAAAATGGACAACTCCTGGTCATTTCCAAGCAGAAATGTTTAAAATATGCTGGGTGTGTAGCAGGTCTGAGGTAGTGTAAAATATAGCAAATTCATCCAAATACACTTAAAAAATTTTTCTATTCCACCTTTTAACTAATTTACAGGTATTATGCTATTAACCCTTTAACGCCAAAGCCCTATTTACAAAAACATCTCCCGTATGCCGGCGGCGTTCGGTGAGTTAGCGCTGAAGCGGAAAAAAAGTTTTTTCAAAAAATCACAGCACGCTTAGTTTTTAAGATTAAGAGTTCATTTTTGGCTCATTTTTTTGTCATTGCCTGAAGTTTAGTATGCAACCATCAGAAATGAAAAAAAATATCATTATCATATATAAATATTGGAATATATGACAGCGAAAAAAAACTCGTATATAATTGTATACAAATCGCGCTGTAAGCAAAACAGTTAAAGCTAATGACTTAATTTTTTTTTAGTTGTATTGTACACTAAATTGCGATGATTTTGGTATATAACAAATTTTAAAACGATCAAAGCAACACAGAGAAAATATTATCACAAAATGATGCATGAATTAAGTAGCGCATGGACGTAAAAAAATGTTTTTTCAAAAATTCACCATAAATCGAAATATTGTGCTAGAGACTTCCTGTTTGTTGAAAAATGAAGCTAATTGATTGAATATTACTAGACTGTAAGTTTTTAGCTTACAATTGCAGTTTTCGACCATTTCGGTCGAGTTAAAGTTGACTGAAAGTCGAATTTTTCTATTTATCTTGATTTATATAGAAATATTTCAAAACTGGTAAAAGCTACAACCATGAGTTATTTTTGTTGTATTGTACATGAAATTGCACACATTTTCATATATAAAACTTTATGTAACGACTAATATAAAACGGTGCAAATATTACGACATAACGAGATGAAAGAATTTTTGAGATGTTGGCCGAGTTACCGAGCAGACGTAAGGAAAATTTTTTTAAAAAATTCACCATAAATCGAAATATTGTGCTAGAGACTTCCCGTCTGTTGAAAAATGAAGCTAATTGATTGAATATTACTAGAATGTAAGAGTTTTAGCTTACAATTGCGTTTTTTTACCATTTCGGTCGAGTTAAAGTTGACCGAAGGTTGAAATTTTGGCAGTTATCGTGATTTATGTGAAAACATTTCAAAACTGATAAAAGCTACAACCATGAGCTATTTTCTGTTGTATTCTACATGAAATTGCACACATTTTCATATATAAAAGTTTATGTAACGACTAATGTAAAACGATGCAAACATTACGACAACATGACGAAAGAATTTTTGAGATGTTCGGCCGAGTTACAGGGCAGGCGTAAGGAAAAAATTTTTTTTCAGAAATTCACCATAAATCGAAATATTGTGCTAGAGACTTCCAGTTTGTTGCAAAATGAAGGTACATGATTGATTATTACGAGAATGTAAGAGTTTTAGCTTATAATTGCGTTTTTTTACCATTTCGGTCGAGTTAAAGTTGACCGAAGGTTGAAATTTTGGCAGTTATTGTGATTTATATGAAAATATTTCAAAACTGATAAAAGCTACAACCATGAGTTATTTTCTGTTGTATTCTACATGAAACGGTGCACATTTCCATATATAAAACTTTATGTAACGACTAATATAAAACAGTGCAAACATTACGACAACGTGTGAAAGAATTTCTGGCGCGGACGTAAGAGAAAAAGTTTTTTCAAAAATTCACCATAAATCGAAATATTGTGCTAGAGACTTCCAATTGGTTGCAAAATGAAGGTAAATGATTGAATATTACTAGAATGTAAGAGTTTTAGCTTACAATTGCGTTTGTTGACCATTTCGGTCGAGTCAAAGTTGACCGAAGGTTGAAATTTTGGCAGATATCGTGGTTTATATGAAAATATTTCCAAACTGATAAAAGCTACAACCATGGGTTGTATTTTGCTGTATTGTACATGAAATTGCGCACATTTTCATATATAAAACTTTATGTAACGGCTTATATAGAGCAGTGCAAAAATTACGACAAAATGACGAAAGAATTTATGAAATTTTTGGCCGAGTTACCGCCCGTGCATAAGAAAAAAGTTTTTTTCAAAAATTCACCATAAATCGAAATATTGTGCTAGAGACTTCCAATTTGTTGCAAAATGAAGGTACATGATTGAATATTACTAGAATGTAAGAGTTTTAGCTTAAAATTGCATTTTTCGACCATTTCGGTCGAGTCAAAGTTGACCGAAGGTTGAAATTTTTGTAGTCGACGTGCTGATCGTCCACTTGGCACCCAACAGACAATTTTAGTCGACGTATGATACGTCCAATAGGCGTTTATGGGTTAATTTCTAGTAAGAATAATGGGCCACTTGAAACAATTTTGTGTGAGACACTACTCCAGAACCTGATTACTGTACATGCTATACATTCACACCTTGACAGTGTACGTAGTCTGTGAGGAAGTTTATGAACAAAGCCATATACCCTAGGATACCACTGTTATATGGCACTTTCAAAATACAAGTCCTACTTTTTGTGATCAACATTATTTTCCAACCACTGTCAACATTTCAAATGTCATTCATTGCATAATCAAACTTTCATGCCTCAATATTATATACAGTACTGTATATACTCGTGTATCATCCCACTTTTGAAGACCTAATTTTGAAGCTAATTTCAAGAGGGCTGCATGAGATATAAAATTATTGTTGTAATATTCACATATTAGTATTGTATTATAAAATACAAATATAATGAATATGCATCTTTTCCATGGATCTTCTAAAAAGTTATGCTTTACTTCACTGTATCCAACATTGTATGTATTCTCATATTACTATTTTATTAAAAATACAAACATAGCGATCAATGTTTTGGTTTGGAGATCAGCTGATGGCGACTACAAGGTAAGTTTATTTTGCCATATTTAACTCAATTCAGAGCAATTTTCTTGTTTCTAGTTGCATAAATGAATCTCTAGATACTCTATTTATATGGGACAAGGTTATTTTTCGTTATATAAAGTGTTTTTAAGTCGAAATATGACTTAAATATGTCCCATTGTGAACTAAATTTACTTATTTTTTCATTAATTGATGGCGCTGGGGCATGCTTTTTTTTTATAAAAAAATTTAACAGATTCCGTTCACTATTTTCTCTTGATTTCATCATTATATGAGCTTTATATATTAATCTTTATCAGCAAGAAAACAACAGTTAAATGTGTTCTTTCATGCCCAGTAGTTCTGATTAAAATATTTTTTCTCCAAATTTTATTAACGGTCGAGCACATTGAAGTTTATGGAAGTTTCATCCATGTTGCTGATGCACGATAATTTATAGTCATTAACATCTTGAACATTGTTTTCTCAGCTTCAGCTAGAACTTGCATCTTAAATTTAGCAGTATACTTCCTTGCCGATCTTTTCTCCATAGCGAATAAGGGTGTAATGTAAAAATATATCAGTCCTATTCTACTTTGTAACATAACTACGGTAACTGTTTACTATTGTACGATGGTTGAAACAGCTGTTGTTATTCGATTCATTGTTCATAGCAAAACAGCTGTTTCTCGTTTGGTTGTTCATGTCTGCATGTGTTTGCATCATGAGTATAACATTACTAACGATACTTTTATCTTTCTCTTTTACTTTTTTTTTTTAACTTATTTAACTAGAAGATGGGATAGATAAAAAGATGGCGGAAAGGATGTTAGTCTATTGCAATTTGGTCTCTAAAAAAGGAACTCACATGATACACGAGATATACGATAAAATAATTTTTTAAGGATGAAAATTGGGGGTTGCATGATATGTGAAATCATGAGTTACAAGAGTATATATGGTTACTTTTTTCTTTTCATTGTCAGATAAAACCACATTTAAATCTCTATGGGATCCTCTGTTGTTAACTCTTTGAAGTTTCAATGATGTAAGCTAATGCTGAGATATCCAACCATTGCAATTCTGGTACATAATTTTCAACAAACTTCAACTTACCATGTTACTTGTACTTTTTTAATCACAATTTTTTTAACATAATACAAAACATTATATACATTAAAACTTTTAAATTATACCCTGCATTATATTTACGTCACATCTATTTATATCTTATCAGCATTATACCATCACTATCATTATTTCTGTACCATGAAAAATAAATTTACAGCAAGCAAACAAGAAGAATATTGGTATGCCCCTAAACAGTCAAGAGCCATTTGCCTTAAGTTTTTAGACCATCTAAACCTCAAAGGTTTAATGTAACCACTATCAAAGTTGATTTTGTCTGTGCTGAAAGAGTGATATACACAAAAATTCAGTAATATGCCAAATCATAAACTAGCAAAACTACGACAGTCTAAATGCTTCTACTTTCAGTGGGCAGATTATGTTTTTCAATATCATTATAATTGCAAATGTTACCAAAATGACTAATTTACGCATTCAGACACAATGCACTGAAGGATGAATGATACTGTACTGATGAACATTTAGTTAAAAAGGTTACAAAGGATTAAGCATATTATATAGACTCATCCTTGTTAAGATTTTCTAGGCATCAATTAATTTAAAATTAAGAGTCTGAAACCTGAAAGCTGTATCTCATGTTTATGAAAAACTATAAATCAAGAGTCCAATTTCCAACTTCAATTCTAGTAAGGTTAAAATCAACTCCATTAATTAAATATTGCTTACCTTCAAGTATGTCTTGCAATAAACATGTTAAGGCATGTAAAGCCCACGGGGCCCCCCAGGTAGAATCCAAAGTAAGAGCATGGCGTAAGAGGGCTCCCAACTGAACTGGGGTAACTATTTCAGTAAGAGCAGGGCTCGGTCTTGTCACACTTACTAAACCACCAATAACCTGAAGATTTTAAAATTATGAATATAAATGACATCAATTCTCAATCAAAAACACAGTACTTGTACAAACATTACTAGTACAAACATACATTACTAGGTTAACCAGTGAAATACAAAAGCCTTTCTAAAACTTCTCTTGACTAAAATGTTTTACTCTGCTTGAGCTCATTAAAACCTTATTGCTAATTATAATTACATCTGTAACAAGAAAATGGTAAAAGATGAAATTAAAAATTCAGGTACCATGAAAATTTTAACCAAGATCTGCAAAAGTATTTGAAGCTAAAGTTTACAATTCTGAACATAACACTGGAATTTTCTAATATACTCACCTTGCAAGTGAGGAGGAAAGAGTCTACACAACAAGGTGAGCTGGAGTTCATCAATAATTTAATAAGGCCATGAGCAACAGAGAGGGCATTTGAACGATCTAATGGCATAAATGCATCAATGGTAGATTCATTATCTTCTTTGCGTACTCCACTTGTCCCAGAAGTCGATGAAGCACGAGTGTAACGTTTAACAATGTTTCTTCGAAAGGTGTCTAGCTTTTGGTAGATCTCACCACTTAAACCAGCTAGTACTTGCTGTAAAGATACAAAAACAAATGTATATATAAATATATTACTGCCATGCTAAGCCATTACACCAGGGTTTTGACAATGATGAGATTATTTTGTTTCAAAACATGAAAATGGTTCTTAATTCCAACCTGATCCAAAGGTCTCACCCAGCAAAAAAATTTACAGCAATACACATCTGATTTTTTTATTAAGTTTTTTTTTGGGGGGGGGAGGAGGAAGATCCCTCATAGTGATGGATTTTCAAGAAATATTTTAAACAGAAGGCAAAGACTAATTTGATTAGAAAAATCTATACATCCGGATAGCTAATAGCAGAAAATGAATTTAGGATGTGGATGAAGAACCCCACCAAATCTAATTGAAGGTATATATTACACCTGAACTGTTCCTGGACAGTATAAGCATGTAAGTCAGTTGCAACACATAGTACAGTATAACCAAATAAGTACAGAAAATCAAAACAGCACTCCTTAAATAATCCAGTCAAGCAGCCATAAAATCACCAGCTGAAAAGTGGGGTCACACAAAGCTTATAACTTCTTTGAAACCCAAAAATCAAAAACTTTATAAACAAATACTTTCACCAATCACAATATCAACACAAGAAATTCTGAAAATTGAAAAACTTAATAAACATGAAATAGAATAGGAGTGCAAGGCAACTGACAATTATCCAAAGGCTGAGGGAAATACTGTGAGTTTGTTTACTACCTCAGGGAAGAAGAGGACTTTCTTGAGTGCCACATAGGAACCACCTACCACGGAATAGCTGATCTTCATTCAAAATTTTAGTACTTAAGAAATTCATGTAGATGGATATAAAGTAAATAAAGGTACAGGTACACAATCCTTTATCCGAAATCCTTAAGGCCAGATGCATTTCGGGCATAATAATAATAATAATAATAATAATAATAATAATAATAATAATAATAATATGGGCACCGTGGCAAAGTGGTTTAGCTCACTGATGGACTGGTTAAGCAACATTGGGGCTGGTCAGTCGTTGGGTGACTGCCCTTCTTGGCATTGATTCCTTGGGAAAGGATCTTTACCAAAATTTCCTCAGTCTACTCAGCTGTAAATGAGTACCTATTCCCGATGGGGTAGGGTCCAGCTATGGGTTAAATAGCAAAACTTAGCAGTGATGGAAAGAAATTAAAGAATAAGTGATGATGTAAATAGAACCCCTGGCAACAGAGGAGCTTCGTCCACCAGCCAGGTATACAACCCAATTGACGGGGAGGACAGTCAGATACTTGGAAGTTGCCATCCAGCAACTGACCACCAAAACAACAGTAACCAGCAACCAGAGACTGGAGCTACAGAAATAAACCAGAAGAAGAAAAACTAGATGCTAAAGTAGCTCCAGGACTCATGCAGGAAAGTGTGCTACTAGAAACAGCGCACATAGTGAGAAAAGTGATGGACTCCTAAGGAGGCAGGATGCAACCTGGAGCCCGACACTATAAAAACCACCCAGTTGAATAGGATGACTGTGATAGACCAGAAAAAAAAAAAATAATATATTTTATTTCAGCTCAAGGCCACATACCTGGAATATACAAAGTAGAGACAATAACATACTGTACATAATCTATATACATGAGATAACATGATGAAAAATGATAAATTGCCAATACCCACACAGTTGCTGAAGAAGTACAAAAAAATAGTATTCAAAACAACAGTAATGACGGTAATAATATTGAAAATTGTAGAAAAAACAGATTGCATACTATTAATATCCAACTAGGAACCTTAGGTGGTCACAAAAGTCGGATCCAAAGGGCTAAATACGAAAATTGAAATTAGCAAAACTCCACAATGATATTAATCAGAGTAATAATGAAAAATATCAATAAAAACAAAAAATGTAGAAATATAACAATAATAACAACAATATAATAATGACAGATTCTGCAGACGACACTTTATAACTGCAAAAATAGGCAATAAGTCATTTAAGGAACAGATGCCTCATTATCCCATCTTTCCCACAATTTACATCTTCTTCTTGCCTCACTGCTTAGGATATCCTAACTTTGTATGAGCGAACTGCTGCTGTTTCTCAATCGGGTGATCGCTGTTTGCCTTACAATGATTTTTAAATTATCCTCTGCGAGGTGGAGTGATAGCGAGGAATGTTTGTGAGGTGTCTCAGAATGTCATTGTGAACAACAGTGATACGTCTCATGGTCTCTCGGGTATAGTTCGTCCAAAGGGAACACCCATATATACTGTAGCAGTAAGAGTGGATGAGCAGCAGTTTCGTGTCTCGGTGACAGAAGGCAAACCTCCTTGCAATCATGTTGCCAGCTGCACACAGTTTACAACGCTTCTGTTCTTTGTCTGTCGTATCTTTTAGGTCGTCCGTGATAATTTGGCCCAAATTCGGAAATTCATGCATAAATTCCACACGACGATTTCCGAGGAAAATTTGTGGTTCTGCAGTACGCTTAAGCAATCTTGGGAGCAGCGACATACACTGGGTCTTCGTTTCATTGTAGTGGATATAAAATTCTTCTGCATATTGGCAGCAAATGTTGATAAGTCACTGGAGACCTTGCACTGATGGGGAAATCAGAACCATATCGTCGGTATAACAGAGGTTGTTTATTGTTGTTTCATTGATAGTACATCCGATTGGGAGTGAGTTCAGTTTGACATTCAGGGCACCTGTGTGCGTATTAAGCAGGTATGGAGAGAGAATGCCCCCTTGCCAGAGCCCGTTTAGGGAGCCGAAGGTGTACAATACGGTATCCCATTTGACACAGAATTGCTGCGTGGAGAACCAACAACATAAAATGCCAGTTAAATATAGAGGTGTGCCTCATTCATGCAGCTTCAGGTAGTTTACTCTGTCAAATGCTTTTCTCGCATCTAGAAAACATAGGAAAACAGGAGAGGCTGATGATAGGTAATAGTTCAGCAATTCTTTCAGGATGTAGATGCAGGTGTTGGTTGCGTGGTTTGCTTTAAAGCTGAACTGGTTGTCGGTAGTGTGCAGAAATGGGAGAAGTCTCACTAGAAGAACAGACTCAAGCATCTTTGACGCAATTGTAGTAATTGCAATCAGGTGATAATTGACAGGGTCAGCTGCATCCTTTAGCTTGTTTTTTTATTAATGGTATTATGTGAACTAAGAGTAGGGAGTCTGGAAGAAATTGGTGAATTACGCATGCACTGAATAGAACAGCTAGCAAAATGTAAATTATTGGATGGCAAAATTTGAACTCTTCAGCAAGTAGACCATTGCAGCCGGGTGATTTATTATTAGGTAGGTTGTTTATGGCATCGCTGATGTTACCTGGCGTAATATGATCGGTGAAATGAAGCAATGTTATCAGTAAGGAGGTTATCTACATCCCTTCGGGATTCTTGATCATTTATGCAATTTATGATAATGCTGAAGTGATCGCCCAACATTAAGATAAGACTTGGCACTGACAGCTTTGCCTACTCTCTTTGATAGCTTTTTAGTTTTGGGATATAGGGATTGAATGTCTTTCCAAAGACAAGAGTAATCACCATATTCTAACTTTCTAGACATTAAATCAGCTCTTAGTTGCTTTTCATTCAGTCTGCAGTGCTTAAGGACAAGTCTGAACTGCGCTCTCACCTGTCTCATTAGTAGTGCAAAGTGTCCATCCCTTAGGCTACCATTTTGCCTCCACAGTAAAAGCATTTCTCATGAATGTGGATACAAATCTTTAACAAAGTCCTTCCATCCAGGTATATTAAGAGAGTTGCCTTGACAAGATCTGAAGGTATCCCTGCCGAAGGCTAGTATAGCGGAAATTATATTTGAGTAGAATTCTTCCCGATCTCTCCCGTGGTGGTCATGTCTATAATTTGGGTTAGTGCACAGTAAGGCGTCTGCTGGTTGAACTATTGACCCCACCCTGGTTTCTGTGGTTTCCCTAAAGGATCTGGTTTTCTGTTGGCTTTTAAAATCCTAGTTAACTGCAGGTGGGCGATCAGTTAGGGGGTTCATGGTAGGGAGGGATGGGGTACTGAATGACACCTATAAGGGGATGTGATAACATCCCGTTGCAAGAATGTAGTGAATGTTGCAGGTCATGATAGAATCATGAAGTTGTGGGGACATGATGCAGTGGTCCAGCCAGGAGGTTGTAATTGTGTCCATTCCATTGATTTTGACAGAAGTAAGTTCGTTATAAAATTGTTTTGTGGGGGTGAGAATTAAGGTCCCTGATCATACAAATATGATCAGCAATAGAATCGTGAATAATGCTGTGTAACTCACCTGTGATCATGCAGTAGTGATCAAAATTATTGTTCTTTTCCCAGAGTATATAAACATTAATTATTAAGGTCTTAAAGTCCCCTATTCTCACTTGAAGCCCCAACATTCTACCACTCCTACAGGTCATCACATTCACCATAATGTCTGATGATTTGTGCCACAGGAAAGAAAGGTCCCCTTTCGGGTGACCGGCTACGATGTGATCTGTAACTTGCATGATGAGGTTGAGAAAATTCTGAAGTCTTCATGCACTGAATCATAGATGGAAGGTCATGAGGCCAGAGGAGCGTTTCTAATAATGCAATGATGCCTTCTGAAGTTTTTGCAAAACAAGTTGATGGGAGGAATGTTCCACTTCAGGGCAAAAATATTCAAAGAGCTTATATCTAACATATCCATGGCAACTCACAAAGATGGGAAATGAATGAGTTGATCATTTGGGTGGATGGGGGGTTGGCCAGCGGGGGTGGGCAGTCACTCGCCATGGGAGGTTGGCTGGCACTTGTGGTAGAAGGTGAGCCTGCACCTAAACCCCTACTTGTGTTGGCAGTAAGTTCCCTGGGAGGGGGGGGAGGGTTTTCAGGATTAAGTTATACCTTGAGACTTTTATATTAGGACCGAAATTCTCGCCTTTAGGAACATTGAGGTGTTGAAATAGGCAGGTAATCCTGTAGGCCACTTCATGTTTAATTTTGCATGGGGGCTTGTGAGAGATAAGAGGGTCAGAGCCTGTGAGAAATGTGAATCTCTCTTCTATGGCGTTTAGCTTCGCCGATGAACGCAAATTGTGAATCACAACATGACATCTCCTCTCAGGTTTCAACTGAGGTGATTCACAAATGTTGGGCTTTGGTCTAGCGGGCAATCGAGAGGTTCTTTTCTTTTTCTACTGGTTTGTGTCTGCCAGCCCCCAATCCCCTCATGATCATTCTCATCCTCATCCACGCCACCAGGGGCGGGGGGACTCATGAGGGGTGGTGATAGTCACAGAAGATCTATCTTCCACCAGTAAAAGCATTTTCTTTCTATTTTTCATGTTTTTTCATTATAATTCTTTACTCATTATAGTTTATTATTATTTATATTAATATACTGTTAAAGGAATGTGAGGTAATTTAGTTCATCAATAATAAAATTATGGGGCAATTAAGACCATATGTTCATGAACATATTATTTTCAACAAAAACATTTCGTAAAGTGCAAAAATATACAAAATCAAAATAGTTGTAATTCAGCTTGTGAATTTTAATGATAAGTAAGACTATAAAATACATTTCACCATATCGACCTTGGAGAGGGTTTGTTCTTTATTGTCACTAACATCGTCTTAAGTTTGCAGTCATACATTTGAGGATGGTCTGGGAACAGGATTCGCAAGTGATGATGCATCACTACAACACAGTGTGTGGGATTTTTCATACCACTATATTAAAGTTAAAATTACTGTTAAATTCTTGTTTTCATGAACAAATAATTATATCAAGCAAATTCTTGAGTAATTTTTGCCATCAAATAATCACGATAATGGCAACATTCAAACTTAGTCCCATACACACAATTTGGGATCGAAATATGTCTATAAATATAACAGAAGTAGAGGGCTTTCACTGGCTAACAGATCTCTATGGCAACTAGCCAGCCAATCAGGTTTTAGCTTTATTCTATCTGAGAAGAACCTTTTACTCATGTGGAGCTGATGATGACATAAGTGTGTGTTGGTGTGTTTTGAATGTAGTACAAGTTTTTACAAGTGTACAGTATGTATTTTACATTAGTGAAGAATAGCACTCATTCTATTCTTCACTAATGCTTTGAGTGCAAAATTATTGGTTCAAAGATTCTTCCACAACAAGATTTTTTTTTTTTTTGCTTAAGAAGATATTTACTAAAGTTGCGTCGACATACTTTAATCTCTTGAGGAATGTTAATCCATTTTTGTTTCCCTGCTGGTACAACCATTATAGAGAGAGAGAGAGAGAGAGAGGGCAGCAGCACACACCTAAATGATTCAGGTCAGCCATTTGCATGCCACACCACTAACCTTATGAATTGACTCTACTCTCAAGAAATGTTTTAGGTTTTTAGAATTTCGGATAAAGGATTGTGTACCTCTAATAGATTTGTGGTGAAACAAATTAAGATTCTATGAACATGGTTCATGTGTTATACACCATTCAACTCTCAAAGGAGACCAAAGAGCCACAACCTCACATCATGGAATCCAAGGTTAAGTGAGAAGCTGATGCCTGTGGTGGCATGTTAGGTGAAATGCCTGGCAAAATAAGGACTATTCACCCTTACTTTTAACATCTTTTTCTCTTACTCTGAAAAAGTACTTATTCTGGGTATACTACATAGAGGTGTTTTTGTCTAATTCTTTGTGGTAAATTTCCCAGACTACTTAAGTGGTGGGTTTTTCAAAAGCCCATCCCTCTGGGAAGATCTGAAAATTCTGAAAAAAAGTTCTAAAGCCATAGGGGCTAATCAATCAACTTAATTCTTAAAAAAACTGAGCTTCTACAAAGAATCTATTATACATGTGGGGTGATTTCAGTACAGGTACAAAATCTCTTATTTCATGTATTCATTTTATGATGCCTAGCAGAAACGCTTTATTCCTTTGAGATTTTTATAGGGGTTGCGGCAGGGATCCAAAACCTGTCTGTTGTAAAACACACTGTTCTGGCTTATCGCTTATGAACTCGAGATCATTTTCTTTTTTAACACAGCTGAACAACTTTTTTTTCATGACAAAATGCTTGGTTCAGTGACATTTATAAACAAAGTAATTATACCGTATTTTATTACCTTTTAAAATGTGCGAACAAAAATTTCAGGCGATGGGGGGAGAAGTGAGTAAGATGGGGAGGGTTATGGTCCGCTTGGAGAACGATAACAGAAGAATTTATGTGCGGCTCAGAACTACTGAAGAAAATGTTCACATACATCAATATTACTCTCTCCAAAACAGGTATGTGAACCCATGAATGTGAGCACCAAACTACCAAATAACTCCTCTAGAGAACACATCGAATCCTAACCAGAGACACGACTGAGAGAGGTGGCAAAGGACAAAGACCTTGGTCCCGAGGCATGCCATGGTTCCCTGTCTGGGGAGAAGGCCAACGGACCTTGGGCAGTTCAAAGGGTAGGTTACAGACAGATGCCTTGGCTCTGACACCTTCTCTCCCGTGAGAAAACCAAAAAAGGCTGATCACTTGGGTTTGGGGGTTCATCTTCGCTCTAATATATATATACAGCCAAGTTTCAAACCATAATAAAAGAATATATCTCAATTACCTATTATTTTTTCTCCTGAACCACACAGGGAGCAAAAGGCAGGGCAGGAGTGAGAGAGGGAATTAACCTAGGCTACCAGGTAGGCTAATGGAGGAAGAGGAGAACACCAGACGACAAAAGGAAAAGACTGAGTAGGCTTATAGTGTGCCCTAACAAACTGTCTACCTAATCTATTGGTCTCCAGCATCTTCCAATACTTCACAAAATTTTATCCTCTCATCAGATCACTCATCATTATCCTCACAACAAGAAAATCATATTCATGCCTCAACAGCTAGGCTAACATACATGTGGCAATCCTGCACAACTGGAACATTTGGTTTCCACTAAGTCTTTCCTATACAGCCTAATGCTTTCATCTCTGCTTGTTGTAGATGACGTAATGTAAAAACAGAAAACAAGCATGATACTGCACTGAAAAAAATCAGCCAGAAATCATCAAAAATTGTTATTAACACCGATTCACACCATCTGCATAAGAACAGGGCATGAAGAAGTCTGACACGATCATAAACATTCCAACGCTGCCTGGTGGGAAACAGGTGATTACAGAGACAGTCCTAGCGGGTCAGCCAAGCGTTATTTTGGATTTATTTTAAATGTAAATTGCACCTAATGGAGCAAAGATATAAGCTAAAAGTAGGCAAGATTCATTCCAAATAATCCACATTAGAGTAGGTTTATAAATTCTTTTTGTGCCATGAAAAATCCCAATAAACTACCTTTCCAATGGCACATATATTACTGATATTCTTGTCAGCTATTACATCTAAAAAATATAAAATATGCAAAAAATTTTTATTTTTTCAACTGGATTTGTTTGAAGATTATTCTTTTTATATATACAGACCCCACTTGCTTGGGAGAGGAAATTTAGGCTACCCAAATCCTCTCTATACATCACTGATGTTACTGACGTGGAAATATGTAAGGATAGTATTCTTTTTATTTTAATGGCTGATGTCATTTGACATTAGAATCTCAAAACGTTGACTGAAATAACAATAGCAATCTCTGGCCTTTAAAGCAGATGAAGATCAGGGAGCTGCAAACACAACAGCAGCAGCAGCACAACTTAAGAGAAAGGCATATGAGTCAATTCCTTTTTCTCCTCTACCCAATTATCAAGGAATGTGGCACAAAACATATTACCTGGAGTACTCACTGTAGGCCAGATCTTTTCCAAGTACTCAGGGGATGACATCTTACTGGTTTTGAGAGCATCATCATCTGAGTTTGAGGGGAAAGCAACTGGTAACGAAACACCTGCTCCAATAGTACCCTTGTCCGCCAAGGAAGGAGCATGAAATGGACTCCTTGGGGCATGATCCTATCTTTCCTGGGGGGTAGCCCTCGTAAGAAATGGTAAAAGAACGGAAGCCAGTGGCAGGAAAGATCTAGAAGGATCTGATGATGTCCCTGATGGGGTATACCCTCCCAAAAAAGCCCATGAATGCCTCTCCTTCCTTGTCCATTTACCAAACTTTTCCGAGTGAAGAAGAACAGATATAAACTTTTCCATACTAAAAGAGCAACACCTCTGTGGGTGTACCAAGGTGGGAGACATGAAACAACCACAAGGCCATCCAAGTTCCTAACAACATCATTGCTCATTTTTTGTCTCTATTTTGAGAAAACCACAACAGATACATAAGGGCAAACACACAGAAAAAAAAATTTGAGTAAAGACAGAAAAGCAGCAGGTTACTCATCCAAATTCAGCAATCACACAAGTGTGAGAGAAGCCTAACAATCTGCTCTCGATGGTGTCCTAAGGTAAAGTGACTGGGATTACACTTGTTTCCAAGACTCAAAGATTGCAGTCATATGTGCATAATGAAGATACTCTATATAAAAAAATGGTGGTTTGTATACCCTTAAGAACAAAAAGCCAGTCCTACTGTGTAACTTCCAGTACAGTTTTCTTTCCTAATAATGGTACTTAACTTCAGGCCAAGGCAAAACTGATTTCAATCGAGAATAAGCAGTAGCTCACTAACTAAACACTTCCTTCCTAGTCCATGAAAACCAATTGCAGTTTCCCATTTATGTCACACTGTACTTGACACAAAACATTCTTTTCAGCCTCATTTGCAATACTTTTTTACTTGTCATCCACTCCGTTTCACCTCTTTCTACTATAACTTACCCCATTAATAATAATAAAAGGGTAATTCCCTTTAGAGGGGCAACTGACAACAGGTATACTTACACCGACACCAACTTCTCCAAAAGATTTGGTAGCAGTCTCCAGATTTACTGGTGGCTGTTTCTGGTGGACCAATCTCTTCCTGAGACGCTCCCTGGATGGACGAGGAACAGTTCTGCTTGCCTCAGAGCCTCTCCTCTGAAGGCATGTTTCAGCAGTTAACCAAGTCCAACGTCCACCTAAAAATATGGCATTCATTAATACTGCTCCCAAAAAATAATAGCAATATACACCAGGCTTCACAGCTCCCAA
The DNA here is from genome assembly GCF_040412425.1 of Macrobrachium rosenbergii. NCBI lineage: Eukaryota > Metazoa > Arthropoda > Malacostraca > Decapoda > Palaemonidae > Macrobrachium > Macrobrachium rosenbergii. The sequence continues at coordinate 17,944,312 of NC_089743.1, read as the reverse complement.
ATATTTAAAAACAGTTCTTACAATTACAAGATAATGTAGAACATAATACTTTCACGTTTTTCAATAAAAATTACAAACTAACATTATCACATTAAATACCTACTTGCATTACTTAAGATTACATTTTCAAAATTATTACATTACCATCTATCAGTCTGATCCCAAATTTTTGTGCAGTATAAAAAAACTACAACCATACCATTATCAATAATAAATAGTTCAACCATACCACCATGATAGCATTTTTCCCTCTCAAAAGACTGGCCTGAAGGGCTTGTTCTTCACAAATATAGTAGATCATATCTAATATATTGCACTTTTTAAAAAATTTTATTAAAATGAAAATTTTAAGAGATTCTGATGAATTTTATATTATGATTTTGCTCCCAACCTTTCAATTTAATAAGAATTCTAAAACCACAAATTTACTGATCCACTAAAATCACCAAACAAAATGTGGGTTTCAGGTAGTCCATGGGTGGGCCATTGATTTCTCATCACATAATTTTTAAATGTACAGTAGTACCTCAGATCTCGAACTTAATCCATTCCAGAAGGCTGGTTGAAATGTGATTTGTTCAAAATATAAAACAAATTTCCCCTAAGAAATAAAAGGAATCAGGTTAATTCGTTCCAGCTCACCCAAAAAGTCCCCCTTTAAAAATTTTTCCTATTATTAATGTGATCAAAAGTTAAATTAAGAGTATGCAGTAATAAAACAGTACATTACACGAAGTAAAATTTTTGAAAAATTTTGTTTACAGGTATGAGCAAAAACTTCGATTTACGATCGGTTTGGTGAAAATGGCATGCGGCCGGTTGGGATTGAGGGAGGAGAGGTGGGATCCCCTCGAGGAAACCGAAATGGTCGCAGTAGGCAAAGGTTGACAAAATCAATTTTATTCACATTTCGCAGGATAATCACAGGAACTGATAGTGTGTATGTGCCCAATTGTGTCTGAGAGAGAGAGAGAGAGAGAGAGAGAGAGAGAGAGAGAGAGAGAGAGAGAGAGAGAGAGAGAGAGAGAGAGAGAGAGAGAGAGAGAGAGAAGATTATAACCCAACAATAAACATGAGGATTTTGCAAACAAATAAGTAATAAGTAAAGAATGTACGGAAGAAAAGGAGACAGAGATCAGATAACTTTTCAAAAGGAAGTCATTTAAACAAACGAGTTCAGGTTGTTTCGGCCACAAGTCATTTACGCCGTAAACACCTTTATGCACAAAATGGGTGCTGTGTTTAGTACCAGCCCCTTGGGGATGTACATAAAACATAAAATAATGACGGTAAATACCATAAACATAACGGTAAATACCATAAACGTAACGTCTTACATTATTTTGGATGTTATGGCCTAAATGACTTATGGCCGAAACGACCAGGACCAAAACAACAATCCAAGGTGCATAGAAGTTGAACACAGCACCATTGTGTTTCATGATGTGGGGATGAGTTACTTTTACAGGTTAAAACACTGTAAAAATCAAGTGTCACTTGTAGGTATTTTACTGCAACAAAATTAAGTGATTCAGGTGAATCAAGTGAAAGTGTAAGCAAACGAGCGAAACGTAGTGAAAGAAAAATCATCCAAGCCTGGTCCCAGTGGTACAGGTGGGAAGTCAGTGGGAAGCAGATTCCTGTCTCCTACCAAAAAAACCCACCACCATCCCCTCCCTCTCCTCTCTACCATCTCACTCAGCACAGTCCCGAGCACTCACTCAAGTAAGACTCTCTTTCGATTTTTTATTACTGTATTGCATTTGATTGTTTTTATATTGTATCATTACATTAAAATTATTGTGATACTCCCTTCTTTTATTTTTTATATGAATTGCTGCTGCTTGTATGTACATACACTAATATTTATACTGAGTCTTCTTCTCCATCTATCTCAAGTCAGCTGTGCATCACTGCGGTGACATATGATTTTGTTCATCTTTTATGTTAAATTTTACTGCGAAATGCTTTATTCTTTTATTTATTTTGTTGAATATGGTTACCATTAAACTATATATTGTGCTTGCACTTTATGTACATATCTGTAAAGGAAAAAACATGCGGGTTATTGCCTTTGTTTTTCTTGTAGGACGGGGTAGGATGTCAAGCTTACCGATCGAAGCACTAGTATTTGTTCGACATACAACACAAAATTTCTTTGAAAATTTTGGTAGAAAAACGGAATGTTCGACATAAACGTTCAACGAACGAGGTACCATTATATATACGTATGTACAAACATTTCCATTTTCCTATTCTTATAATTTCATAAAATAAATTTTCAAAGTACATCAAAGTAAAAAAACATATATTTCATATGCTAACTATACAATTTATTTTAATATTTTAAGTCTCCCAACAAAGTAATGACAATGAAATAAACGTCTTTCTACAAAGTGTTTTCAATGAAAGACGGTACGCCACATCAACACCTGTAATTATTACATAGAAGTTACACTTACCATTCTCTTTTCCTTTGTCACTATCACTCTTGCGTGTGGGGATCAGTGCATCTAAACAGAGAGAGAGGTAGAGCAATAACCAAGACACTAAATGTGTATCAACCTGAGAATTAACATTCTGCCATGGCTGCCACATATACTCTGCATCAGCAGCCAGGGGAACTTGGTTGCCAGACATGAGACTGGCAGTGCCATGAAGTTGAGAAGAAAGCACTCTTAAAATGGCATTTATAACCTGGCTACCTCGACCACTACCAACACTTTTCTGACCAAGGAAAGTGAGTAGTGCAAACACTCTGCAAAAAAAGTACATAAGAAATGAGATTAAAACAAATTTGCTACATGTGAGTATAAGCCTGTCAAGCAAATTTAAGGTGCTGGGTTTCCCCAGGCTGAATTTTTAACATTTTTCAACTCATATTTCATATTTCCATCTCAAAAACAGAGCATTGGTCTTTACCTAGTTGCTGGAAAGTGTAACGTATTACTAGAAGAAAATAGTGTAATCATGGTGTTGGCCAGGAAATCACCCCACCACTGCTGTCCTGCACACAGACGTGCAAGCAGGGATGCTACACCTACTTGCGCTCCTTTGGGACCACGCAGACAAACTTGCTCAACTAAGACTTTTGCCTGTTCTGGGCCACACCATTCCATCAAATTGTGTGGAACCTAAAATAAAATTGAAATTATTAATGATCAAATATAACGGCAAGAGCCGAAGGAAATGTTTAAAACCATACGCAATTGTAATGCCACAGAATATAACTAAAAAGGAGAAAAAAACATTTTTATGGCGAGCACTACCTAGTCCTTTTACTAGCTAACAATGACAAGAAATGGTCAGTGAACTTAAAAGCTAAAGTCTCTGAGGTTTCCCCTAGTATTTTCTAATGAAGTAGCCTTCTTTTTTTCTCTCTCTTTCTCTCTCATATACGACAAAATTCAGTAGGTAGGTAGCCTATCTGTGTTTACCCACAGTCTACCTTGGTTTTATGACCATTATATAAATTTTCATAATAAAATTTATTATTGGACACTTACCAACTGTTAAAGTTAGCTTGCATCTCTGCACTGATAGGCAAGTCCGCATTCAAACAAAAGATCGAATGGCTGCCCGGATGTTCTCCACCAGGTGTGTTACAAATGTTTAAGCTCGTCAGAATTCTCCTTGACAGTCCACTAAGTTGTGGGGAAACTGGGTGGGGTCTACTTTAACAGTAGCTAAGTATCCAAATAATAAATTTTATTAAGAAAATTTATATTATTTTGGATGAATCTCACCTACAGTTAAAGTTAGCTGATTTCCACATTGAGAAGAGGATGGTGGATAGTGCAGCTAGACCAGTGGTTTTAAACCTTTTTCAGTGCCCGTTCCCCTTGATATCTCAGAAATTTTTCTCATACCTCATCCAATATAAATACAATACAAACACATGAAAAAGATTAGTGATACAAACCTCGCTGGCTATCATCTCCCATACCCCCAGGTTAAAGGTTTCGTACCCCTTGTGGATACAGGTACCCCAGGTTAAGAATCACTGAGCTACCCAAATCCGCTGAGCCAATTGAGCTAAGGGTTTTTAGCATGAAACCCAAAACATTATTACCTAATCTGGAATCCTTTCTGGGTCTTACTGCTGCCAGAAGTTGGATTCCATTCAGGGGGCAGGGCTCTCATATGTTTGCAATGAAGAGCAGCCTTGCAGAGAAAACCACTTCAATTCAGCTAGAATGAAACAAGCGGCGTGAGGGGACCCCTGTGCCTGGGTCCAAAAGCCCTATAAAAGGACAGACCCAAAAGCCCTATACAGTATAAGGACAGTCACTAAAAATAAATACCTTTACGATATAAAGGTATCTTCCTATACATGCTCCCCAAAATACTAAAACCCCGGATATAAAAAAAAAAAAAAAAAAAAAGATTGCTCCTTCCTCGGTCCAGGAAAAGACTTTACCTGCTACTAGTAGCGGACTAAGAGCTTTACTGTTTTAAACATGATTCTGCATACTTAAGGTACTGAAGGGCAAAATCAAATTATACTTATACTGCACCACATCAAACTCATCCTCACGCGACAATTTGTCATCCAACTAAATGAGGTAGTGACAGCTCTCACATTATGAATATTTACCTTCAATAAAGGTAAATGGTATGGAGCTAGTTCTCATGCACTACCCCAATCGAATATGTCACAGAGAACCTTGTGACAAAGACATTCTAGATTTCTTAAAAAAAAGAAAAGTCAACTTTGCCTCTTCCAGGCTTAACCTTTGACAAAGACATCTAGGTTTTCTAAAACCACAGGAAAAAGAAAAGAAAACTGAATCTTCTACCAAAGTCAGTTTAAGCACCTGCATCACAAGAGTCAGTGCTCCACAACTTCCTAAAAAACCCACCTAAAGGGAGCTGTGTGTGCCTGAGCACAAGAAAACTTACGAAACGCACTCTAATTAAAGGGGAAAACTTGGGTTCTCTTTCTTTAAATACTTAATGGGCTTCAAGATACTCAAAGACAACCGAGACCTATTCTCTGTGGTCTCTTTCCTCAACTAAATTAGGATACAGCGAAGCCAAACACTCCAGCAAACACCAATCAAACTGAAGGAGACCCTCCGAATCAAACTCTTCTTCCACCAGAGGACGACAGGAGGAGACAGCTGTCTCCTAGCGACACCTGGCAACATGAGACAACAGCAGCCGGTTGCATCCATGACTCGATGAAAGGCAGGCAGGAAAATGCTTCATCAGAGAGAAGAGAGAGAGAGAGAGAGAGAAACTGCGGTTTTTACCTCGAAGTATAAATGGATTCTGTAAGTAAAATGATGTTTCATCGATATTTTGCTGTTTTTCCCATTTAATATGTATACTGAGAGAGAGAGAGAGAGAGAGAGAGAGAGAGAGAGAGAGAGAGAGAGAGAGAGAGAGAGAGAGAGAGAGAGAGAGCTGTGTTTATCAAAGCACACTAACTTACTAAGGATGAGAATTCAGAGGCACTTAAACTGTGGCTGGGATGAGAATGTCGAGAGTTGCCTACATATGAAATCTGGATTTTAAATATTTTTTAAATAGTCAACTAAACTTGTAATGAAATACGTCACAATAAATCAGATAAAGCAAAAAATATGGTAACGCTACCTACGTCGATCTGTCATGAACTTGCTGGATTTGTTTTTTATGCTTATGGTAAAGTAATTAATATTACTTTCATTAAAGAATATGTATGGTACAGTACTGATATATATCTGAGAGAGAGAGAGAGAGAGAGAGAGAGAGAGAGAGAGAGAGAGAGAGAGAGAGAGAGAGAGAGAGAGAGAGAGAGAGAGAGAGATATTACGTTGTCTCAGAAAAATTGCTACTAGAGCCTATATATGAAATTTGGATTTTAAATATTTTTATGGTCATTAGATCAACACAGTATAAATAGATTCTGTAAGTGAAATAACATGTTATGGACATTTTGCTGTGTTTTCCCAGAATGAGAGAGAGAGAGAGAGAGAGAGAGAGAGAGAGAGAGAGAGAGAGAGAGAATGATGGCACAAGAATTTTTTAATAAATTTATGGGAGATGGTGTGGGCTACCCACAAAAAACATAAACCAAGAACTTACTGTAGTAAATAATTTTTTTATCATATACGTATTTGCACATAATCATGAAAATAATAACATGACATAACAAACCTAGCATTCTGTTCGGAGGAAGTTTCCCGTCGTTCTAAACTACCCATGTATTTTAGATGCTCTATACAGTACTACAGTAAACCCCTGTATTCGGGGGATGCGTAACCCCCCCCCTTCACCCGCCAATAGCTAAAATTCGCGAATACTTAAAACCCCTCTAAAAACACTTAGAACTGCCTATTTTGATAGTTCAAATACAAAAAAAAAAATCCTCTAAAAATGCTTATACCTGGATATTTTAATAATGTGCATATGCGTTCCAGAGAAATCCGCGAATAAGTGAGTCCACAAATCATGAGACCTCGAATACGGGGGGTTTACTGTAGTACTATCATAAAACATGTACATGTGCAGTACATATCTCAAAATCATCTTACAAGACAGGAAAATATCAGTATACATAAAATGAATGCCCAGTGCATTACAGTATGCACAGAATGTTTCAAGTTGCGTACGCCAAAGAAAACATGCGTGTCTGAATGATAGGGATACTTAAGAGCAACAGTTGTATGCTGGTATACTTAATTTTGCAACATTAGTTTGAAATGATATTAGGGTGTTCTGGGATGATCGTTTGAGGTATATTTTTATTTGACTGTCAAGTTTGGCGATGAACTGTTAAAACAGGCAGTTATAAGCGTTTTAGGGGTGCATATAGCCTACTGAAGAGTAACAGCAGTAGGAGAGTACTGTAATGTATGGTTACTCTGGGTGTTTTGGGAGGATGGTTTGGGGTGTATTTTTGTTTGAAATATTAAATTATTTTAGTATGATAATTTAAGGTATATTAAGTAAGAGCACTGTAATACAGTATACTGTATATTATGTATATCTTTCTATCAACCACTCTCCCTTTCTATCTATCTATCTACCCATCCATCTCTCACCTTTGGAGAGAGAGAGAGAGAGAGAGAGAGAGAGAGAGAGAGAGAGAGAGAGAGAGAGAGCACTGAGTAGGCAACATATATTTGACCAAGAGCAGGCAACACTCTCTACCCTTCGCAGTCAATGTCAAGATATTTGACATATTTGACAGGTTACACCTTTGCCCCTTCACTCCAAAGCTTTCAGATGAGACTGGGAAAAAGATGAGGGAAAAAATTTATTGAACTAAATTCATACTAATTCACTATATGTTTCCTTTAATGAATTGATATTCTGTTTTGTTTACATTATTAATATATGAAAATTATTAAATCATTTACTTATCATACAAAACAAATAAATATACACATTACATATGCAAAAAAATTCTCTCATCTCAATAAGAGAGAGAGAGAGAGAGAGAGAGAGAGAGAGAGAGAGAGAGAGAGAGAGAGAGAGAGAGAGAGAGAGAGAGAGAGAGAGAGAGAGAGAGAGAGAGAGAGAAATTAATATTTTTATTTTTTAATATTTAATCTTAAACTTAATGTTAATATTTGAAAATTAGTCTTGTAAATCATTATTTTATCATAAAATGTGTATTTAGGTACAGTACAGTACTGATACCAAAAATATGAAAACACAGAATATTGCTCTATGAAAAATCCGTGAATAGGCGAGTTTCCCGCAAATAATTTATAGATAGGTCCCACAGAAAAATCTGTGAGTAGGTGAGTCCGCGAATAACGGTGGTTGACTGTATCTCCTAAAAATAAACATTCTGCTAACACAGTAATCATTCCTACAGAACCTGACAATCTTAGCCTTGACTCCAGTGGAGGCATCCTAGGAAAAATAAATGTACAGTACTGTGATAGCAGCAAAAGGCCAAGAAATACCAACAAGTGCCTATACTCAATGGCAGCAAGGAGAATTCTGGCAAGAGCTTAAACATTCATAACACACACAGTGGAGAACAGGTGAACTAGATAGTCACCGAGCAGTCATTTGATCTTTCGTTTGAATGCCAACTTGCCTATTGGCATGGAGATGTAAGCTAACTTTAACAGTAGTTAAGATTAATCCCAAATAAATGCATTGTTATACAGCATCATTCTTATCAGTTGTTACCATATTGTACTACCATACAGAAGATACACACTGTGTACATGTGAACCTAGCCTAGGTCAATGACTTACGCTAGGTGTTACACTCTCAGTATCCATTTGCATAAGTCAAATAGGCTATTACAGCTGTATTTAAGATAAAGGTAATGGCACATACCGTACTGCAGAAGGTACCTGTGGGCAAGCACTAGAGTTTCTGTAACCTTTGTGCCATTGGCAAAAATGCACATTACAGTCCATGTAATATTTTTTGTTTTGCTTTTGAGAGGCAGATAAATGCATTATATTAGGATCAGAAAAATTTCCTTCTCTATTTAGCTACATTCAAAGAGTATCACTGTCCAATTGCACATCAGTCCTTGCTATTCATGCCTAGAATGGTTGCTGTGTGCTTGTGAGTCACAACACTTCCTCCTCAACAAGTGACTTTTGTTGCAGTATTCGCAGCATCACAGGTGCTGTCATTGCTGTGTGTGCAGTGTATAGCCCAACCTCCTTCTAAGAGGGCCAAGAGGGTGCTACTTCAGAAAGAGTTGGAAATTGTCAGGAGAATCAAAGTCGGATGGTCAATAGCCTATATCAAGAACTATGGCACTGCCTGGTCTACCTTGCAGAACATCAAAGCAGCCAAAGGAAGGCTGAAGAAATACATGATGGACTTTGGAAAGATGTCCAGGAGTCAGTCATGCAGGGTGATGGTGAAACCCTGTCATGAGAATATTGAACAGTCAACCTTGATCTGGTTTCATCAGAAAAGGGTAGCCAAGGTTTACACATGTAGTGCTGAAGTAAAGGCTGCTTAAATGAAGTTTCTAGGTCTACATGAGATTGCAGACTTTAAGGCATCTGCACATCAGCTGTTTCAGTTCTAGATTAAGCATGGGGTTTCCAACATGAAGACTAATGGTGAAGCTCTGAATGCTCCTGAGGAGGGAATGGAGGAATCTGGCACACATTGAAAGACATGATGAAAAGGGACACCTTGTTTTGAGTCAACTTGTCTATTCTACTCTATTCTATCAATCCTTGCCCACTAACAGCTTCACTGATAAGAAAGAAAATAATCTACTTGGTAGAAACCTTTTGAAGCAACATGTGTCTGCTTTGTTATGTGCAAATGCCTCTGTTGGGCATCGTTGCAAAGCTACCACATCCACTGTGTGGGCTGGTATACGATCTCCCAGTGATTTGGTATCATCTGGCAAAGGTTTACTTCACCTTCAAGATCATTTCTGACTTGTTCCATATCCAGTTTTGCAAGGAGGTTGTTCATCATCTCACAAATGGTCTTGGAACTGCTAGACACTGGATGAAGGATTTCCTTCTCATTGACAATGTGCCTGCACATCCTGCCACAACCCAGTTGGTTGGTGAGAAAGGTCATATTAGGGTCATGTTTTTGCCTCCTAATACGACTTCACTCAATCAGCCAGTGGACCAACGTGTCCTTATTGCAATGAAACAGCAATACCAGAGGAAGTTCCTGAAAGATGTGATGATGGTGTTCAAGGATGAACAGAAGGAGCACAGCTTGGATACACAGGGCGGAATGAACTCTAGGGAATCTGCAGAGGTATTCGCTGAAATCTGCTACCTGCAATTTTGCAGAAGCTAGGAAGGACATCACCGTTCAGACCCTGGAGCACACTTGGAACTGTATCCTTAAGGAGGAAGAGAGTATGATCAACTTCCAAGGCTTTGAGGTGGAAGACTGATGTGCCCAACATGCCAAGGGAGACACTGTTTCTGGGGATGATGTATGGAAATGGCTGGACAACAACAGTGGCCATCCTGGATTCCTACTTCTGTCCAACAGTTAGATAGCTCCTGCAGTTGCTGCTGGTGAGATGGAGCAGGAAGCCACTTGAAACAACGACCACACTGACAAAGATTCTGCATCACAACCAGCACCATCATATAAACACATGAGGATGGTCTTCCAATATGTTTATTGAAATTATTAAAAATCCCAACATTGTCTGTAACTAGAGCTTGCCGAAAGGATTCAAGAAATGCAGTGGATGGTGACTGTGAAGCACAGCTGTCATCCTCATTGTCAGAGTACAGCTACTCCAGACCCTCAACCCCCGGCACCAAAGCCCAGCACCATCTACTTCTTCGGTAACTCAGTCATTCAGCTCAGAAATGCAGGCAAATACTTCAGCACCCTTTGTTGACATGCCAGGTTCATTCAGCCACCTCTCAAAGATTAGAACTGTCTAGACATCTCAATGCCTCTAATGACTACTTTGTCACTTCATGACCTTGAGAAGGTAAAGGAGGTAGAGAATCTTGACGATACAGTGGTGCTGGTGGAGGGTGAGGAAGACTTGTAACCCTACTTGGAAGTTTTTTTAAAAGTCTGACAATTTTAAGCAGTTTGGCACTGCACACAGGTAAGTGAGAGAAAACTTTTTTTCAAGCATAATTTTTTAGTGTACATAAAATATAAAAATAAGTGCTACCTGTGTTATAAGGAAGTGTACTGCACCTACAATTATACCTACCGTATTGTATGTTGGGTAAAACAAAATTTTGCTCTTTTTTTTATTATTATTATTATTATTATATTATTCAGAAGTTGAACCCTATTCATATGGAACAAGCCCACAGGGGCCTCTGACTTGAAATTCAAGCTTTCCAAAGAATGTGGTGCTCATTAGGAACTAAGAGTGATCTCACTTATCAAAAAGAAAAAAATATATTAATAAATAGATAAAAATATATTTAAATACAAAGAGAATAGCACTGCACATTCTCTTGAATTTTTTGAATTTCCAACTGCACGACATCCTCAGGGAGACCATTCCACAGTCCAACGTTGTGAGGAATCAAGGACGTCTAGAACTAAGAAGTTCGACAGCGAGACACATTTACACCGCAGAACAGCATTCTAGTAAAGGAAGCTTAAATGACCTAAAACAGGTTGCACTGATTTTATCACTGTTATAAATATATGTGGTCTTACAAACAATACCTAACTTTCTTCTAGCATTTGCTAAAACTTTCATTACATGTTTCTCAAAAATAAGGTGCAAGTCAAAAGTCACACCTAGAATAGTTAAAGCTTCAGACTCATTCAGCTAAGTCCCATCTACCAGATGGAGAGGATGGGGTGGAAAATCTGTACGAGATCTCCTAATCAAGAGTTCAGCCTTGTACCCCACCGACTACACCATTTACTGATCCGGTCTGTGTCTCGATAGAGACTGAGGGCAGCTCATTTCTCACAAGTGGAAAATTTACTACAACCACAAGTGTTGCATCATCGACATTCTGAACAATCTTGTTTTCCAGGCCAACAACCATATCGCTTGTATACACCAAAAACAATAGTGGACCAAGAACACTACCCCACGGAACTCCAAGCACAATAGGTCTTGGTTCACTAAAGATTCCATCAACAGCAACTCACTGCAGCCTAGCTGTAAGGACATCTTGATGTAATTCTAAAACTTTAGCTTTTTATTTTTATTATCTGTGTGCTTCTTACACATTTTTAAGAGACACAATAAGAAAAAAGTTCAAATCATGTTTTGCAAAAATATTCTACTGCATGAGACTGTACTGTACCATACATACAGTACCTACTGTACTGTGTTACGTATAAGCATATTATGTACATCTTGTTATAGGTATGGGAAACAAAGGTGCTTAAATCTGATTTAAACATCATGTTTCCAGTTGAAGGTGTCTTGGTTGTTATTTATAAGCATGTTCAGTACATATGGTTATGCGGTGTTAACAAGGTGGGGGAGGGGGCAGTTCAAAGCTCCAATATCCAGCAGGGCCTTGGATGTATTAACCTGGATGACAGGAGATATTGCTATAAAAACCATTACCATACCTACAACCAAACTAAGTGCCCTCAGGAAACAAAAATGCACCTATAATTCTAGTATTAGTCATGATAGCTAAGGAAATTATATAAACATTTATATACATATACATTTACTATATAAGAGTGCCTGTACAGACACTTCTCATTTAATAACAAACCTGTTTATTGACTGCTTGGACTTACATCCAGCTCTCTAACCAAAGTACTGTATGCAGTGCAAGAGCTGTACATGTAAATTGCAACTTCTGTATGCAATGGTATGAATGTCTGTTTGTCTGTTTACATCCTCTTTCTCTCTTGCATTGTGTGTGGTCAATTTATTGCAAATTTTTATGAAGTTAATGTCCCTTAAAATGTGATTAATATAATTGTGTTTATCAGTAACCACACTGCATTATATGATGTAACACTTCAACTTCAACTTAGTGGACTTACATACTTACCAACTATGTACCCTATCATGATTATTTTTCCCTATGCTGCCATTTTATGTGGCATTACTCTTAGCTATAAGATATCTTCAAAATATTCAAGTTCGGGCTGTAATATAGGGCCTTTGTTATCTAACAGACTCTGTTACTTATCAGAAAGGCCAGATTCCCAAAGTGTTTGTTAAGCTGAGGCACTACTGTATTTAGCCAAGATTTCAAACCATCTTATATATTGCCTACAATTAGGTAAGCAACATGTCTGAGCACTGTACAATTTCTGAAATCTGCACATGCCATACATATACAATCATATTTTTGCCTTTCTAATCTGCATTGTAAAGCAACACATACATAACATCATGTAAACATCAAATGACTACCACTTGGGGGCATCTTGTACCTATAATAATTAAGCATTAATTGTAATTTTGTTTTGTAAATTATATTATTTCATTAATATTTTATGGTGCTTTACTATAAATTTGCACAGAAAGTCACTGTGTATACTGTCAAGTATACATTTATGAGTGCTAATTACTGACCACTGACTTATTTTTTTTATCTGCTTCTTCCCCTTTTTACAGACCACATTCTTTTTTGTAAGACACTGCTTTAAAGCCAAATTACCTTTTTGCGTTGTGCCATACAAATGTTCAAACATTTGGAATAACAAAATATTCATGCTGTTAAAATATTTCAGGAAATGGTTTCCAAATATTGTAATATTACTGCTTTAATATTGAGCTTTAGCTGCAAAATAAGTCCAAAATACTTCACAATAAAAATCAAACCTTATTAACATAATAATACTTGGCACCTCCCCAAAAACAACATGCACACACACACACACACACACACACACACTAAACATTGAAAAACTTGTAGGACATACACACACACACACACACACACACTAAACATTGAAAAACTTGTAGGACATACATTAAACTAGGAAGTATAGGCAACAATATAACACCTAGATATTTCAAAAGTACAAGCCCTCAAGCCAAATTATTTTCTTGGTCTATATTTCAAGTAGCTACAGCTACACTTTCAGAATTAATCATTCAAGCAAAAAGCAAGTTCCAACTTACCGACATGCTGGGAATGGGTAGGGACAAAGTGAGGAGGCAGTTAAGCAGATACTGCATCAAAATGGCTAGTTTATCTGATGCAGATTTTGCAGCAGCAAGGAACTGCTGCTTACTATCACTGTTCGAATTAGTTTTAAGAGAGTATGAATTTATAACATTTTCTCCACTGATGCCACCAAATCGTTGTAGCCGTCGCATTACAGAAACCACCAAGTTGAGGTGTTGCTGTTCCAGCATACACTCCTATAAGACAAATATAGTGAGATTGAAAATTTTACAACAATGACTTCAAGACAAACAAAAACAAGCTGATGAAATGACACCACCTTAGTTAGCAAATTATGATAAAGGTATTTAACAAATTCAACTTATTCACACGCATATAGCATAAAAACCAAGAAAACTACCAAAGTTGGAACTCTGGCTTGATTAACTGTGTGATGATACATCATAATTCTCTTACATGCCAGGTAATTTTAATGTTACATCTTACCTGATAGGCCTGAATAATCCTCCTCTCTAAATCAGCATCTCTTACACCAACACTAGGCATTTCTGCATGACCTGATGTTGCACTGGATGGACCAGAAGGTGCTGTTGGGCTCATCAAAAGAGGATTCAGCAGCGATCGTAATTTGCTACATGCTAGACTATAACGACATCCTATATCTTCCACAACACTTCCCAACACAGTCAGCTGAGTCTGTTGATAGTGCACAAATTGTACAAAGTTATTTTAAAATACCTAAATACTGCAAAGTATCTGAATTACAGTCGAATCTCTTAAAACTGGCGTTCTGTGGTCCAGGAACTCCCATGGTTTGGTAGATTTTGAATCAGCTGAAATTAACTTGTTGAGTGGCCACGAGGGCTGCGCCATGTATTGTTTACAACTTCCTGACAGTAAACATTTGCCATATCTCTTTTGTTTTATGAAAATAATTGTTAGTAATGAAAATGTGTGAAGTCAAATATGTTTTTGATATTAACTTTAAATGAATAAACATATTTTTTAAAGATTCAACTTGAGAAGGTTCTACCAAGTCAAAACTTTTAATTAAAACAATGAGACATTTGGCAACGCACAAATTTTTTTACTCTTAGATTATTTGAAAGACTTATAGGTGATACGGTTTTGAAATTTCTTTTATATAGCTGTATATTTACCCATTCAATATGCCAACCATGAGATCAGGTGATGCTGAGGTAATAACAGCAAATCTTTATCTATGCTAGAAAATGTTTCTCCCGTTAGCGAACGTTTAGTGTTTATTTTCCTCAATACATGGCACCGTGCTTTGTTTACGTTTTGAAGCCAAAAGTGTCAAAATGCACTGAGTGATCGCCAAAATTCATTCATTATTTTTGTCCTTTCATTACCCTCTACAATCAAAATAAATGACGATGAAACTGATAGCAATAATTATGAAGATAGTAAATTTAGGAGATGAAAGTCACTGATAATATTCTGCAGATTCTGAGAAAAGTTAAGTATTTAACTTATGGTTAGGCTAACTCAGGAGTGTAGGTTAAATGTATCAAGTGAAGTACACTATTTTAAAGAAAATTGTACAATATGAAGTTATAAAATGATAAAGTGAAAATTCATGAACAATAAAATAATAAAAAGCAGGATCAGAACTTAGCCAAGTAGTAGGCTAAGTCGGCAACTAAGCTATTTATATGAGGAATTAGCTTGCAAGAATATGTTTACAAGAGGCTTCATTTTATAGGGATGTATTCTATATTCTGGGATTTCCTGTGGTGTGGCAGTGACCTAGTTCCAAGGTTCCCGGATTTAAGAGGTTGGACTGCATAAAAAAAATCCTTTGACAAGTATTTCTTTCATAAAATGAAACAGATTATCTCACAAGATACTTCTATAAATATTAAAATTATCTAGATACATTGAATTTAGCAGCCCTAGCCAGGCTAGTATGAACACATGGTCATTTCATTATTTTAGAATCAGAGGCATAGTCAAATAATGACAAGAAAACAGCCCACAAATTATAAATTAGGATCAACATTCTTTTAGCTGATCAGCCACCTTAACATTAGAGTTGTAATGTTAGAACTGCAGTCTTCTAAAATTTTCCCTACTTAACAACTTTCACATTCTTAAAAAAATTGCTAGAAGCAAATGCATTCATTTCAATATATTCATCAGCACTACCAATGTTTTATGTTAGTTTCTTCCTTTAAAGAGTTACATTTGCAGGATGGTTTTATCCACACCATTCCATTTTGTGCACTTTCTATCTGAATTCCTAACTAATCAAAGTTTTACAGATAACTTTTCCCAATGACTGTCATCTCATTACTTCCATATACAGGGTACAGAACATATTTGACTTATTAACTCCTTATCCCTTCTCATTATATGTTATCTTTAGATCTAAGCCTGTTTTTTTGTTTTTTGCACCTCTCAACACCCTCCTCATTTATATTTTCTAAACACATCCCATCATGAATCACCTTTTTGTAACCTTACCTTTTCAGATCAATCACTGAAAACTTTACCTATAGTTAAAATGTCAGTAACATTGAATTTCAAACCAGCATTTCCTACTTAACTGCCTGAGGCTAAAACAGTACTTCCGTAAAAAAAAAAATGGAGGTTCTGTAACTAGAAAAAATATAAAAGAGAACTGGTGATAGAAGGGACTGTACAAAGACCCTTAATACTTTCTCTGGTGAGCTACAAGGCATACACTAAGCTTTCTTGAACTGCCAATAAGTGCTATGAACACTGGTAAGCAAGTCAGAAGAATTTGAGATAAATATTGGTACCCAAAAAGAACTAGTAATGAATCTTTTCAGGTTTATCACAGCAATGGATGAGGCAAAAAGGTGTGAATAAAAATCCCCATTTAAGCTTATGTAAATGACATGGTGTTAATATCACATTCACATGACGACATCTGAGGAAAGTGTTAAATTAGAAAAGTGGAAAAAGGACTGAAAATCTGAATTATTAAACTAAGCTAATGGTGACTAGAAAGGAAGCACAAGAAAACCTTCTGTCTGCAAGTGATTACACAAATGCCATGGGAGAGATGTAGGTGATGAATGCAAAACTTCTTTAAGGAAACACATGGTGTCTCCTGAAATGTTCAAGACTGAAAAATCCATTGGAGCTAGGACTTCACAATTACCCAAATTTATCAAGCTATACATTAATCACGCAGAACTCCAAGGCCGTACTACTCACAAATCACTTTGGCCATGAATACAGATACTGTACTCCAGTGAAATACACAAAACTCCCAATTTGGAAAGGTGGCAGTTACAAGAAGGAAAATCTTCAACTGATAGGATGTGGCTATGATATTTGTACCACATATAAAGGCTATCATATATATTAATTTGGCCTCTAAACACAGTACCAATTCTGTTTCATTTTCTTTCCTCTTTTTAAAATGGCTACTCCCATATTAATGGTTCTACATGCATGAAATTAAGATATGAGAACCCTGTCATGAACCCCAAGTCAGTATGTTTAAATTTTAGTAAAACTCACTTGTTTATTAGAATAAAAGTTTTACTTTTAATATCAACATCACCCCTCAAAATCCAAAATAAGACCTACCATAATTTTACCCATTCAGATATATCACAAATTATTAAAAATGTCTATGCACAGCATGAAGTTTCATTTAAATAAGTTTAAAAAAATCATGCTGCAGCAGCATTTTTAAGATGAAGATAGGTTTTGAAATACGACCATTTAAATTTAGAGGGGCTGACTTTGCACCAGTGTTTTAAATTACTTAGATCAAAGTTCAGCGGCCACTAAGAGCCATATATATATATATATATATATATAAATATATATATATATATATATATATATATATATATATATATATATATATATATATATATATATATATATATATATATATATATACTGTATACATGAATGATTTACTTATGCAAAAGCAGACTGAGCAGTGTAATATGCTAACCTGGGCTGTAACTTTATTTACTACACCAAGTTGTGGCTGGCTGGGCTGCATCTGCCAAGGAAGGATGAGTGTATGGCCATAAAATGCTCCTACTGGTATTCTGCACTGAGATGAAGTATTCATCCCATACCTTCCCAGAGTTGTAACCTGTAAACAGAGATAGAATAACTCTATATGTAATAAATATCTCAGAAAAACCTCTGAATGAACAGCAGGATCTTTGAATAAAAAATGAAATGTAGAATTTCTGCATAACACTCTGAGCTACTTTTACAGATAACATTACACTAAGTACTTCATTGATTATTGCAAAACACATTAATCTTCTGACCTTTAAATATCGACAGAGAGGTGGGGGCTGCAGATCAGCCAGTATAAGTGGCCGCATTCCAATATCTGATGCTACTACCAATCTTTCTCCATCAGTTTCTTCTCCTGTCATCCATATGTCAATACTGAGTGATACAAGATCACTACATGCTGGTATTACAACATCTGTAAAATTAAAATTAAGTTTAACTGTACTTTTACATCACTTTCTAATTCAATATGACAATATCAAAAAATGAGTTCACTGGGAATACCACAAAATTACTCTACAAATTTGAATTTCAATGAAATACTTTTCAAACTGAAACACTCCATGACTAATAACCCATGAGAAAAATAAGAAGCTAAACTAACCGGTCAGCAAAACTGGAGCACCAAAGTCTAGTACAACAAAGCGACGAGCTCCTGAATGCATCCTTTCAATAACGAGCATTTGCTGTGGTGGTAAAGACAACAACTGTTGCCAAGGTGTGCCTATAGATCCCTGGACCACTGGTGGAACTTTCTTTCCTCCTTCTTTGTTAGCAGTGTGACCATTGGATGGCGTTGACGCTTTACTTTCAAGTGAACTTACATCTTCCTCACTCTTCCTCTTGGTGTGGGACTTTTGTTGCTGTGATTCCTTTATACTATCTGTTTCTTCCTTATCTGATGACGATGACAGCCCAAACTTTATTTTTGTTGCTACATCTGATCCAACCACACTAATTTTGCTTGCAATATCTGCTTCAACATCTCCATTCCCCATATACTGTACAGAGGAATGCATCATATCATCAGAATCTGGCAACACACAAGAATTGAGACCTTCATGATCAGGTGTTGCATCTGAGCTACTTGAAGATATGGTACTGGTTTCATCTTTTACCTCATTTGCTTTATTTTCTCCATCAAGTGGAAGCAGAGTATTCACAGCCAGAGGAAGTGAATTTTCAGAGGCAACAACCTTGGTTAGTGTATGTGTGCGCTGTTTGGCCTGAAAGAATGAGGTTGGATTATGTGAAAATATATGAAAAAATAATAAGGAATAAGCAGTTAACTCACAACTCGCATCCTACCATCATATCTGTTATTTTTTATGAGTTCTTATCTACAGTACTTTCAAGTTACAACATAATTCCAACAAAAGCCTATTCAAAACAATAATTCTGTGTACCTTCTGAAGGCAATATTTCATTGAAGCTAACTGCTCACGGAGTGTCTGCAACTTCTCTTGGTAAGTTTTAGTGGCCTTCTTTGCAAGAAGTAATTCTACTGCCTGATTCTTTATAGCCATGTCCTCAGCTGCCTTACGTAGCTGCAATTTATTTGTGTGTTAGTTCTAAATGTAATCTTTTAACAGTGAGTTTCAACCAAAAGCCATAGAATTCCAATTACCACTTTTGAATAAAAAAATTTCAGCTTTAAATATAATTACATACAGCATTATGCTTTAAAGGACTTTCATGAGTACTGCAGATGTAAGAACAGCCTAACAAAAATATTTGCTATTCCTTAATGGTTTATTCACCTACAGTATTACTGTACCATCACCTTCCTTTACTTCTCCTTCAAATACGTGTACTACCTTCTGACAAAATCCTTCCCATTCTTTCCTTAAAATTTCCTTACCTTCTTCACTAGTCACTATTTTCCTACATAAAATTATAGCAATTATCCTTCTTAGCCCAGGATATACAATAATGATAACTATCAGGTTAACTTTTAAATGTGCAAGTTCTAAAATGCTACAGCAACACCATGAATACTTTCCTCAAGTACTTAGCCAAAAACTACTTTCGCAGGTGAAACATCTTACATAAATTCCACAGCTCTTACAGACACTGAAACCCCAACTGACTTTTCCAAAATCCAGCAATTACATTACAGCTAATTTATATCCAAATTCCTTTACAGCAAATTTCTAACAAGACAAAATGCAAAACAAGATACCATGGCCATACAAAAAGGATCAGGTTATTTTCTACAAGCTCTAAGAAAATGGTTATCAACTTCAGTTAAAATGGGGATACTGCAATAAAGCACACTTTCAGTCACTTAACCAGAAAAGAGAATAAACCACTAAACTCAATGAATTTACGATAAAACTGAGTTAGCAATCCCCCGCCCAAAGCCCTAAAATTGAGTGATTATTCACATACACCATCTATTCCCAAAATGCAGCATCTTCAGATTTAATATCTAACATCATGGCTTGATCTTAATGTTGTGTGTTCTGTTCTCTGAAAAACTTGTTTAGTTTCATGACAGCAGTTTCTCTGTATACATAAATTCAGTAACAAGCAAACATAGACACATCAATTAAAAATTCTACAAATTCACAACATTATATCTGATTTTGGGCAGGGATGCCACCATGTTGGAGTCACCTACCTCCCAGCCTTTTGCTTTACAACAACAGGCCATCTCTCTCACAATCTAAACATTGAACTGTGTTCAGTCTCAACTGCTTGTGCTAACCATGACTTCAGATCTCTGTGATTTCCAAACTTGACTGCTTAAAATGGCTTCAAAGTGCATAAGTGGTGGTGCTGGCCTTGAAATCCTTGCCAACCAAAAGGAATGGTTAAGTCCCTGATCCCGGTGAAGAAACAGAAAATCTAGTGATACTGGACAAACTTGTCAGATCTAGAGAGTGTAAAGACCTTGATGTATTTGTGAAATGGAGAGTACAGAAGTCTTGTATAATATATCTGAAGCCACTAAAATATACAAAAAAAAGAATGAATCTACTACTGAAGCTGTAAGTCAGATATAGAAATTTATTTCCTTTGCTTCTATCCCAAGAACAGTTGAAGTTATGTCAGTGGTGAGTGCTGAGTGCTTCGTGAAAACTTAAACGATGAAAATTGAACAAATGTTCCTGTGGACTGATTAAAAAGTACTCAGTGTAATATGTAGAATTTTCATAATTAACCCAGGAACTAGGCAGCACCAAACCATTCATATAAAGTAAAAGATGGTTACATATAAGTTCAAATATGACATTTTATAATCAAAGAAAGTTTTATATATATTTACCAAGTAATTACATAGCTATTGGTTTCTATTAACCGGCAGCTAGAATTCTGCAATTCACGGTAACACTACTTTTGTTTTGGCTAGGCGAGTGACCCCCCACAACTTTCGGGGTAAGAGAGGAACCAGCTTAACAAATGAGCTCAATATGTTTATATCTTCCTAACCATGCGAGGGGAGGAGTGAGAGCTATGATTATGTAATTACTTGGTAAGTGTATACAAAACTATTTTATTAGAAAAATGTCATTCTTATATAAGCTATTTACCAAGCAATCACATAGCTGAATCCCCAACTGTAAGAGGTGGGATGCATGGATTATCTATCCTAATGCATTAAAATTGTAATGTAAAAGAAATAGAAGAATTACCAGCATTGGTAAAAATGCTTGCTAGTTCCTTACCTGTTGAGAGCGCCACTACAGAAAAGTACCGCCTCTGGATGGCGCTCATCTCAACATATAGCAGCATGGCGGTGTAGCACACAAAGAATTAACAAAGTTGCCCCTGCCCTGGACACAGTACCAAAAACAAAACCAGAGACTAAAAACACAATCACCTATAGCCAAACGTTAAAAAATACCATTCCCCAACCATTAATAGACAAAAAAACTGGTGAGCACTCCAAATACAAAGTATCCCCAGGCACCCCTACAACTCGACACCATGAATCAAGGTGAGAAAATACCATACCAGGAACTGAAATAGGACCCAAGGTATTGCAATTTTCATTAACAGTTTCATTTTCACACCGATTTGCATTT
Organism: Macrobrachium rosenbergii; assembly: GCF_040412425.1. NCBI lineage: Eukaryota > Metazoa > Arthropoda > Malacostraca > Decapoda > Palaemonidae > Macrobrachium > Macrobrachium rosenbergii. Next base: position 17,922,732 of record NC_089743.1, on the reverse strand, counting down.
CCAAAACATTGTTTGTATAAAAGCCAGGGACATGGCTACTGCCATCACTTCATGCGCTTTAATTCTCACTAAAGGAACATATCCTCCTCAATCTGAGAGTGCGCCTCTAGAATAAGATCCTTCATAGAAAATGCAAAGGCATTTTTGAAAGAGGGTGTGAAGGATTCTTTACCGAGCACCAAAGGTTGCTCGAAAGCCCACGGATCTTTTCTGTTCTACGTAAATAGTATTTCAATGCCCTTACAGGCAAAGAGTTCTACGTCCTCTGGACATAGAATATTTACTAAATTTTTAATAATGAATGAGCGAGGCCAGAGATTGGAAGGGGTCTCATTCTTAGCTAAGAATCCTGAGGTAAATGATCAAATTGCATTACCCTGAGAGAATCCTATCTTTTCATCAAAAGTGTGTAGCTCACTTACCCGCTTGGCAGTAGCTAATGCTACTAGGAACACAGTCTTCCTAGTTAGGTCCCTCAAAGAGATAGATTGCAGGGGTTCAAAACGTGGTTGTAACAGCCACTTCAGAACCACGTCTAGATTCCAGGCTACTCGCTTATCTTCTTTCTGTTTGGCCATGTTGAACGACTTGATGAGATCATAAAGATCTTTATTAGCAGTGAGATCTAAACCCCTATATCTAAACACAGAGCTCAATATTGCCTCGTAGCCTTTAATGGTTGAGGCAGACAGATTCCTGGAAGACTTTAAATGGAGCAGACAATCACCCATCTCCGCTACAGATGTCTTGGAAGATGAGATTTTGTGTCTCTTGCACCAGTCATGGAAGACTGTCCACTTGGCTTGACAAACTTTGCTCAAGAAATGTCGTCCACAATGAGCAATAGTGTCTGCAACTGCCTTTGAAAATCGTTTCGCTTGTACCAATCTGTAGACAGTCTGAACGCCGTCAGAACCAGAGTGGACAGTCCTTGATAGAACTGCCTGAAATGTGGTTGTCTGAGTAGTCTGGGTTTTTGAGGCAACAGACTCGGAAAATCTGTGAGAAGTTCAAGCAAGTTGGGGAACCACTCCTGTGCTGGCCAGAATGGGGCTACTAGTCATCTTTACATTCCGATGATTTTGGAACTTGTTTATTACTTCTCTCACCATGTTGACCTGGGGAAATGCATAAAGGTCCATGTTCGACCAATCTAAAAGCACTGTGTCCGTCACCCATGCTTGCAGATCTGGCACTGGCGAACATTACAGAGGGAGATGATGGTTCTTTGCAATTGCAAACCGATCTAGAACTGGCCTTCCCCACAGTTTCCACAACTCTGGGTCCAAAGCCCATTCCTTGGGGAGAACTTGCTTTCGGCGGTTGAGTTCGTCCGCTAACACATTGAATTTCCCCTGAATAAACCTGGTTAAGATCTGGGTTTGATTCTGATCTGCCCAAATGAGCAGGGCTCTTGCTGCTTGGCAAAGGGTAAACGAATGAGTTCCCCCCTTGTTTTTTGATATAGGACAGTGCCGTGGTGTTTATCGAGTGGATGGTCACTGTCTTCCCGGACACCTCTGATGTAAATGCTTGCAATCCCCAGTGAATTGCCATCAACTCTTTCACACTGATGTGCTATTTCCTCTGTTCTGAAGTCCAAAGCCCTGAAACTTCCATGTTTCTCAGGAGGGCTCCCCAACCTAGGTCTGATGCATCTGAATAAAACACTAGGTCAGGGTTCAGAGGGAGGAGTGACTTTCCTTGGGAGGGCTTGTCTCTTTGAATTCCACTGAACAAGGTCCTCTTTTATTTCCTTCGTTATTGGAAAAGTGAAAGAATCTGGGTATTTCTTTCTGTTCCAGCTGATTTTCAGAAAGAACTTCCAGTTTCTCATGTGCAGCCTTCCAAGGGACACGAACTGTTCCATGGATGAGAGTCCCCAATAGGCTCATCCAGCTGTTCGCAGAACAGGACTGAAGGGCGAGAAATTTGTCTACCTTCTGAAGGCACGAGTCTATCCTTTGGGGGGGAGGGAAAAGCCTGAAAATTCTGTGAGTTTATCCTCATCCCCAAATAAGCTAACTCCTGAGAAGGAGTCAGTTAAGACTTTGGGAAGTTTTTAAAGAGGCCCAAGTCCTGGGCGAGAAGAAGGGTCTTGTGAAGATCCTCCACACATTTTTCCTTCAACTGGGAGCAAATGAACCAATCGTCGAGATACAGCGAAATGTTGACCCCCATCAAATGTAACCATTTCGCTATTGGGCTAGTAACATGTGAATACCTGCGGGGCTGTCGACAGGCCAAAGCAAAGGGCTCTGAACTGGTACACCTTGTGCTGGAACATGAACCTTAAAAACCTCCCCAAGTCCTGATGAATTGGGACATGGAAGTACAGGCAGTGCCCAGTTATCGGCAGGGATTCATTTCCTGAGGGTTGGATGATAACCAAAAATCACTGCCAACCAAAAATCAGCGATTTTCGGGGCCTGTTCAGCAATTTACGGGGCTTATTGGTGGCGAAAAGCGCCGATTTTTGGTCATCGGCACCTCTGTTAGGTATGTATCGGCGCCAGTACCCAATTTATCGGCGCCAATAAGTGGAAATCGGCGATTTTTGGAGCAAAAAATTGCCAATTCTCGTCACTAGACAAGTGCCATAAAACTAGATCGCCGTTAACCGGGGACTGCCTGTGGGTGTCTTTCATATCTACTGAAATCATCTGATCTTTCAGACGAATGGATGCAAGATAGGACTGGGACGTCTCCATTTTGAATTTTGTTTTCTGTACGTACAAGTTCAGGACACTCACATCCAGAACCAGCCCCCAGGCCCCCGAGGCTTTGGGGACTACAAACAGGAGATTGTAGAACCCCAGAGAGGAGGTGTCCTCGGCTAGTTTGACTGCTTCTTTTTCGAGGAGTGCTGACACTTCTTGGGAGAGGGCTGAAAACCTCTCGGAGCCTGCCGAGTAGGCCATCAGTAAGATGGGTTTGTTGGTTAAGGGAGGTTTCTTCAGAAACGGGATCGAACAACCTTCTCTCAGGACTTGTACAATCCAACTCTCCGCTCCTCTCGCTTCCCAATGCTCCCAAAAGTGGAAGAGTCTTGCCCCCCCCAGGTGTGCGGAGGACCAGATCCTCACTTATGCGCAGGTGGTTTATTAGAGGACTTCTTGATTACCCTAGGGGTGAAACGGGTGTTTCCGCTAGGTCTGGGGAAGCCTCTTGTCTGCCTCTACCCAGAAAGGGCTGAGGTTGAACAGGATAGACTATCCTAGAGTTGAAGGCTGGAGACTCTCTGGGTCGCCTTGCTGATTGTGCGAGAGGGTCCTGAGTGGACTTTTTCTGCAGATCAGAAGCAATCTGCAGCACAGTCACCTGAGGGAGTAGGTGCTTCTTGTCAACAAGAGAGAAGAGAAGTACGGACTTCTGGGAAGGTGTTACTCCCTTTGTGGTGAAGGAACACCAAAACTCCCTCTTCTCGGGAATTCCCATCACAAAAAGCAAGGATAATTCAAATGAACTGTTTCTAATATCTTCATCTAGGCATGAGATGCCGCCCAAAAAATCCAAAAAGAAGTCTTCAAGAATATGAAGGCAATCCTTTAATTTGCGGGCAAGAGCTCCTACTGCCCAGTCTAGAAACCTGAGAACTTCAAAGACCTTAAATAAATGTTTGATAAGGTGGTCCAATTCAAAGGACAAGGAGAAAATCTTAGCTGAATTGAATGCCGACCATCTGGAGGAGTCAAATAACAAGGAGAAGTCTCCCTGGGAGGAGGCAGAAGCTCCCATGGATGGGGCCTCTCCAGTCGCATAAGAAGGGTATCTTCTCGGCGACAATTTAGGCGGAGGACAACTGAAAGAGGCTCTTCCCTGCTTCCTCTTGCTCAAGAGCCAGCTTTCCACTTCACGGAGAGCTTTCTTAGTTGAGGAGGACAGCACCATTTTAGGTAGCCTCGAAGAAGTCTTCTGACTGTCCATCAAGTACGTCGAAGCCGGAGAAGACGGAGCTGTGGGAGAGAAGTCTGGAAAAGTCGCCAGCAGAAATCTGAGTAAAGAGACATATGCTGAAGGAGGGGTAACAGAATCCACTTCTTCCTCCTTCAAAGAAATTGGCGACAGTTCCGCAATAGGCTGGGGGGCCGATGGCGCTTTCTGAATTAAGCTCAGGATATTATCCAATCTGCGTTGGATTGACTGAAAAGAAGAACAAATAACATGGGGAGCCTGTTGCGCTGCAGATGACGAAGAAAAAGACATAACTGGAGTGAAACTGCAACTGCCGGAGCAGGGTTAGGCAGCACAGAAGACACGGGAGATGCCAAAGGAACAGAAGAAATTGGGCACTCGGAAGCGGAAATGGACTTGGGTGCCAACAGAATATCTTGTGGCAAATGGTGAATGGGCGCCATTGGGTGCTTGGGAGCCGGAAAGAGCCACACAACAAGGAGCAGCACGTTCAACTGGTAAAGGAAGTTCTAGTGCCACTGGGCACATGGGCACCAAAGACTGCTTTTCAGAATCCAATGAAGATTCAGGTAAAGCTGATTGTTCAGGAGCCACAGGAACAGGAGCTGGGTGCATGGGCGCTGGTGAGCGCTCCAACATCACTACATGCCTAGGCAAATCCTCCAAAACTAAGGATGGGTGCTTAGAAGAAGAAGAGGTCCTCAATGCAGAAGAACAATCACGAGCAGTAGCGCTTAGTAGGCTGAAACTGTCCCACTAACTCCGGATGATCCTGGGAGAAATGTTCCGGACTGTCCCAAAAGCTACAGGATGGTAGATGTTCTGGAGAAGTTTCTTCAACCCTCTTAGCAGGACCTGTAGGAGACTGAGAAACACCTGGGGTGTGTCTCTTTAGAGGGCAAGATTCACCTTGAAAATGCCACTGGCGCCTAGGACTGGAGTTATTGCTAGAAACACTAGATGAAAGATGATCCACTTCCATACAGACACCTTTATGGGTGACTGCCTGTGGGGAGACCCCACCGACCTACTTTGGCCTTCCAGTTTGGCTCCTCCCAGGTTTAGAGGAGTTTGCCAGGGACCTTGGCCTAGGAGAATCAGCGGGACAGACAGCCAACTCCTCCACTAACACTTCATCACCTTTCATGTTCACCTTGTCCATCAGGACTTTAACAGAAGCACCAACTTTCTCCATCATATTAACTAATAATCCAAACTTAAGGTTAATTCTAGATTCAAGGCTGGAAATAGGGTTGGGATCGGGAGTAAGGGAGTGGAGTGATTGGTACAGACTGGGAAAGGGGGATCGGGTGGAACAATATACAAGGAATCAGAATTATTATCAAAAACAGATTTTGCAGACACCTGACTTGCTAAAGTCTTCTTACTCCTAGCTTGAGCAGCTGCTTTCCTCTTTTTGTCCCTGTCTAATTTGGTCAAATGACTACTCAGTCTTCCACATTTTAGATCCAATGAAACACATTCCTTGCAAGTCAAATCAGGCGAACATATTTGACCCCTGCAAGATGTACAAAGAGTATGAGGGTCATAGCAGGCTTTAGTCAGTCGCATATTGCAGTCTTTACTGCAATACCTAAAACTTTGAGTACCTGAATCGGACCTTGTTGACATGTCAAGAGTCAAAAAATTCTCAAAATTGTCAAAATCAGGTCTGGTCTCCTATGAAAACTTGACACTATCTAATTGTGCCAAAAAAGGCTACCATAAAGAAAATACTTCACCAATGATTCCAAGATCAAAAGAGAAGAGAAATTCCAAAAAACCGCTGCTGCCAACTATAACCACAACCATCAGCCGGCAGAAACATATTGAGCTCATTTGCTAAGCTGGTTCTTCTCTGTCCCGAAAGTGGGCAGGGTCACTTGCCCAGACAAAACAAAAGTAGCGCTAACGTGAATTTCAAAATTCTAGCTGCTGGTTAATAGAAACTAATAGCTATGTAATTACTTGGTAAGTAGCTTATATAAAAATATAAAAATAATGGGAGAATCTATGAATGCCAACCATAAGGCTACTACCATATTTCTGGATGAACTGAAAACATTACAACAGATAAGAGATACCGCCCAGATTAAGTTTTCAATTATGATGAAATGGGACTGTTCTGGAAGATGCCAAATTTAATTTCAATTTGTCAAACTGCAAGGCTGGCAGAAGGTTTCAAAGCATGACAGGACTAATACAACTAATACACAGCGGCATTGTGATAAAGTTTGGAGCTGTGTATCACACAAACAAACCATGCACTCTCTAAAACAATGTCAAGAATTATCGTCTTGTTTTCAAGCAATACAATAGGTAAGCAAGGGTTACTGCTATCTACGGAGTAGTTCTACTTTTGTCTTTTACCCAAGCTAAGTGCTTGGAAAAGAAATGTGTGCCTTTCAAATTTCTTTCCACAATACAGTAATACCTCACTTGATGTCGTTAATTCATTCCAAGACTCACGCCTTGAATAAAAAGTTGACTTTAATTGAAAAAAAAATCCCTAAAATAAACAACCTAGACACCTTATAAATTATAAGCAACCACATAACGTTGCAAATATAATAATTCCTTTGATATTCAACATTTTCACTATCTTTTTAATAAATTCATATAATACATTTTGACTGTCAAGAATATAATGAAAAACCAATAAAAAGTTTGTGTGCACAGGATAAATGACATCAATGTGCCCAGTGTGTAAAAGTTCATGCTTCATCACAAGCAACTTTTGACACTGTGGTCCGACTAGCAGTAAGAACTTTTTTTTTCAGGCATGAGCACAAATATTAAAGTCACAAATTCAATGCAAACGAGACAATGAATAACATGTACACATGCACAAGTTTGAATACACTGCCAGGAACTAGAGCTGTCAAGTGGACAAAAGCTGGAACGATTACACCAAACATCATGGAAATAAGATAAAATTTTAAATATTTTTCAGCTTTTAAATTATTCTTTAACTATACATTACATTACTTATTCTATATGTGCTTTATTTGTTTTTATGTCATTTGGCACTTTACTGATGTTTTAATTCCTAGGGCTTTTAGCATTTGTTGCCGGCTAACAAAGTGACAAATGATGCATTTTTATTTTTCATTACTAATCTCAACAAAAATCATCATCAAGTAAAAAGCACGAGAAAATAAAACAACACAGCTGGAGGTATTACTATATACAATGCACCTAGCCATGTCTCAGCATAACTTCATTACTGCAGCCTCTTGACCACAAACAAAAACCCACTGTTGCTAACCTTAATAATATCATGGAATGTAGAAAGTAATTCTGGAAATGCAATTTAATTTTGTTTTATCTGCACTAAATGAACTGAAACCTGACATGGTGGATGCTTCATTGTGAATGACTTTGAAACTGTTCCCTTAGATTGATGAAAAAGTAAAGCAAATTCTTTGGGCAGCAAGCAAAGTAAGAAGAACAGGATCTGTTGTTATGATTTATCAATAAGTACAAGAAAATACTGAAGACCATATTGAAGTTTTAAAAATTTAGGATTCAAATAAGCTGAAAAATCACTGATTAAGACAGACAAAGATAAAGTAGCAGCAGCTTAAGAAGAAAAACCAATGTACACATTAGAAAAACTTAGCATGGCAATCAATGTCACACAGGATACAAGGGACCTTATCATGGAATTCAATCCTTGGAGGGAATGCAATGCCAAGGTCTCCAATGGTCAGTTACAACACCTGCAACAGCTGAATAAATGCAAACGGAAAGAATAAACTTCTTACCAAAGTTTACTTCTTATAATTGTTTCTTTATTGTATACTGTTCAATCAGTATTCAAGAGTTTTCAAAATTACCACCCACCCCAATATCCATTTCTCAGTGTGCTATGTAACTTGAAGGCATTGCCATAACATTTTTCTACCCATGCAGTATTACCAACCATAAAGAAGGCTCTTTATTAACTTTCATTTATTTATATATAAATATAAATATAAATATAATATATATGTGTGTGTATATATATATATATATATATATATATATATATATATATATATATATATATATATATATATATATATATATATATATATATATATTATATATATATATACACACACACACACACACACACTGATATGTATGTATGTATGTGTGGACCCGGTATATCATGGTTCAGCATTCGCAGCTTCAGTCACGGATTTTTCTGTGGGTCGTAAATCAAATTAAATCGCGGAAAATTCACTAATTCATGGCTTTTTTCGTAGAGCAATGTTCACTAATTACAGTACTGTATTTTCAAAATTAAATGCATTTAATGATAAAAAATGATTTACTGACTTTCAAATAATAATATAAATGTAAACAGCAAAAATATCAATAAAATGTATTTTTTTTCAATGCATATTTAAATACTTAGGTATAGTATTTAACTCGTGAATTCCCAATGTTTCCCCTATCTACTGTAAAAACAAAATGGGACAGCTTGAATGCTGTATGAGGGAAATTGGTTGCGCCTGAATATAGAGGTAACTTTATGCTAATCATTTTCATGCTATTTTCATGACTACATTTTTTATGATAAAATTATTTGCTAACTTTCAAATACTAATATTAATGTAAACACAGCACAATATTAATAAAATGTTATTTCACTTACAGAATCCATTTATACTGATCTATTATCATCGTAATATATGTAAAAAAAAAAAGATTGTCCAGCCATCTGTAATGTTTATGTTCTCAGAATCAGCTGATTGAGCCTACTACCTAAAGAATTTGGAAAACAGTTTTTTAGCTGCTAAAAGAAATTAATGTATTATTGGAATTATTACTTTTAACTTTGTAGATAAAAGTAAAATGGGTATACAGTACAAAGGTAAACTAACATACTTTCTGTTAAAGGAAAATCCCTCAAAATCACAAAACAGCAGTTTCCTGAGTCTTTTTACTGATGTAAACATACCTCAGTTTTTTTTCTCTCTCTCTCTCAGTACTGCACATATCCTTTAATGAAATATGAATTACTGTATCATAAACATAAAAATACAATACTAAAACTCCAGAAAGTTCATGATGCCATTGAATGAGTGCGTACACGCATGCATACATTAGTGTTTTTTTTTCTTTGCTTTGGTTCATTTACTGTACCATTTTTATTACAAGTTTAGTTCTATGCATGATTAACACACACAACAGTACGCAAGAGAATATTTTATCACTGTTAATTGCATTTATAATTTGGTACTTTTTTCAATGCATGTTTAAATACTTCGGTACATGCTTAACTCTACTTGTGAATGCCCAATGTTTCCCCTATCTAGTGTAAAAAAAAAAAAGGGGGAGGATGGCTTGAATACTGTATGAGAGAAAATGGCGGTGCCTGAATATAGGGAGGACTTAATTATTTTCACACGTAGCTGTAAACCATATATTTTTAATGTACAGTTGTAAGATGACTTTAAAATATTAAAGTGTTGTAGGATGATAGTTTAAGGTATACTTGGTTTTTGAACTGTTAAAATAGGCAGTTATAAGCATTTTTTGAGGGGGTAACAACTTAAAATGCAGATTTTTGCTTTTCACAGGTGGTTGCAGTCCCTAACCCCAGCAAATACTGGGGGTCAACTGATATGGACGTTCTGGTATTGTTGCTATCCCAAGTGAGACAAGTCCCATTTGCTTTCATCCATCTCTTGTAACAAACATACAAGACACAATCGTCCTAATTTCTCCCTCATAAGGGTGATACTTCTCTTGCTTATGGCAATGGAATTGTGTGAATGTATTACATACTAAGAAAATCCAAAAAGGAAATGTGCCACAAAGCACTAGGATATTGCTTGAACCAGAACCACACACAAATTAAGGTGGTTTACTGGTAAATCCCAATGGTATGTTTGGAACTGTTACCTACTTATATAATTTCATATTTCCAAAAATACACAGTACAAATATGTCAAGAAATATAAAATATTGTATATGTATACTAGTTGGCATGGTACATCTGTGATACGACTAAGATGAGTTCAAAATATCAAGTTATATAGATATATATTTACTTTGATTTGATATTTTTTTTAGAGAACAAACCAGCTCTTTTCATAGAAAATGGGTAGTTTTAGAAGAATACTGAAGTAAATTTCTCACTTTCTCCTATCCAGAATTGGCAAGTCATACAACCATAAGAAAATTTGTTGCTCAAGGTCGCTCACAGAGTGATATCGAGACACATAGAAACATATTTACTCTGATATGTTTTTTGAGAGAGAGAGCCAGTTTTTATTGTAAAGAATGTGTATTTTAGTAGGAAAGTAGAGAATATTTCTCACTCACAGAAATTTTGCGACAATTTTTCGCTCATTGCCGCTCGAATGCCGGTAAATGCGGTGAAAAAAAAAAAAACCCACTTAAAAAAATTCTTTTAGACACATATACCAGTCCAAAACTGTAAAAAACTATAAATCAATAATTCCTCGAAATTTGGAGATCAGCGCGCCCCTTGCTCAGCATAGATATTTCCCAAGATGTAGATATATCTACATCTTTCATACGCAGAACTAGAGCTAGAGCAGCCCTATAGCCCTTTATGGCAGACACAGAAAGATGTTTTTCTGCTTTGAGAGACTACAAAATCAGCTACTTCTTGAATAGAAGATCCAAGTGGAGAATAACCCCGTCTACAACACTGATCACAGTAGACAGACCACTTTCCCTGGTAAATGGACGCTGAAGACTTCCTGATATATCCTGACATCTGAGATGCTCTTCGAAAAAAGCCTATCTCTTGCAGGAGATACTTGATAGTCTCCATCTCTGAAGAGATAGGAACTGTATCGACCGATGATAACTCTCCACATAAAGTTGACAAAGTAGGCTGTGCCAGGGAGGTAATTCTCTCGTAACTTCCAATAGCAGAGACAGCAGGTCTAGAAACCATTCTGCCTGTGGCAATAGAGGAGCTACCAATGTCATCTAGAGATTCTGGTACCTCATCACTCTGTTCAGCACCTGACGGATCAGACAAAACAGAGGGAAACCATACATGTCCAAACTGTCCCACGAATGTTGAAGGGTGTCCTCCACCACTGCAGCCACGTCCATTACTACTAAGCAATAGATTTCAAGTTTTGTGTTGTACCTTGTTGAGAAGCGATCTACAAGAGAAACAGCCTGTCCGCCACCTCCTGATGCAGAGACCACTCTGTTCCCAGAATCTGCTCCAGACGGCTGAACTTGTCTGAACCGAAGAAATTTCCATGATGATCGATGGATTGGGATCTGGAAGTATGCACCCTTCAAGTCTATGGTCAGCATAAAGTCTCCTTCTCCGACTGCTGCCAAAACTGTCCTCTGAGACTCCATTTTGAACCCCACGAAAAGGTTCTATGTTGACAGTCGTTACTTCCTCCAATCACCATTACTGCTAGGAAGACCCATTCTCCATCATTTTCTTCACTTCTCCTTGCAGAATGAGATGTTTCTGCAATCCAGGATTGTTAAGAAAGGTGTGGTAGAGGGTGATCTGAAAGAGGTGGAGTGAAGTCGAACGTAAGTAAATAACCTATCCTTAGGACATCTACTACCAATGGCTCCGCCCTGAATCTCTGCCACATAGCCCAATGGCATAGCGGCCACATTAGGTGATGTCACTGATGGACCTGGCTGTGACATCACGACTTTGTACAAAATACATGAAGAGTCTGCTGGTACCAGTGCAGGCAATGCCAAGGGAACCCCAAATGATGTGGAATTGGTACCACATGCGTTCCAGAGGATGTCATTGTGCTCCAGCCCATATACTGGAGGCCCAGGGGAGAAGGGACACCTACAGCATGAAGGACTGGAGGGTAGCGGGAAGCCATGTAGTGTGACAACAGTCCCTCTAAGGTTGGTACTCCTGATAGGCCTAGATAGGGCCACATGCCTGTCATCCTCTGAGCATCCAGAGCTGAAAAATGAGAGGAAGGAGATCCCCCTCCCTTCCCTGAAGGGAGAGTACAGGCATAATTATGCATAAAATTACCCAAAACCCCTCCAAATCGATGGATGAACAGGAAGGGGCATGGGAAACTTCTATTACAAGAGGTAAAACAACTGGAACAGGCCTCTCTAAGGAAGGGACAGTATCACGAGGAGACTGAACAAAGGAAGCTGAAGAGGAATCCCCATCAATCCAAGATGGATTTGTCTCCTTCCTTTTGTACTGACCCTTCCCATAAAACCTCTTCCACTGTTCTACTGACCAATCATGACATACAGAACATGGATTAGTTGCATTACACATTCTCCCAGCATCTACTGCACATTGGATGAGGATTTTTATTCACTGATGTTAGGATATGAGAACAAGGAAAGCCACCAACACCCAGGCGTTTCCTTTGCTTCTTCCGTGATCCAGGAGATACACTCGCAGGAGGGTTAAGAGGATCCATAATCCAAGCACACATCCACAAACAGCCAAAATTCACACACTGAAACACAGAAAGAAAGCAAACATGGGCAAACCAAACCGGCTTTAAAGAGGAGAGAAAGAACAATACGTCATCTTTGGAAGGCGGGAAAGAGTAAATGGTGAAGTCACGGAGTACTGCTTGGGATGTGGGTTGTCTCACTTGACTCCCGACTGAGGATAGATGCCACTAGTCCCTTGCATATACAATTTTATTGGTTTTACCTGATTCCAGCAGGCACTAGAAGATTTATCCTAATGTTAAGACCAAAGGTTTGTTTCATATATGAACAAAGTACTGTTGATACACCAGCTTGGCAGATGAAACTTAGTTGCATTTGCTGTATACTACATTTTTTACTATAAAGCTATACTTGCATGTGCGCCCTATCTAATTCCCAAATACTATTATATTCATTAATATATGCCTTTCTAAGCATCTGATTACTGTATTCAACAAAATGGTTACAAATACTGTATGTAACCACATTCATGTCATAAGGATTTTGATAAATATTTCCAGTACTGTACTATTTTCTATAAATGGTTTGTTTCTTTTCTAACATCTTGGTTATTTTTTACAGAACTTGTTTTAAAATATTTGTAACAGAGATAGCACAGTGTGTGCAGCAGGTACTGTACCTTAGTTTACTCCGCAAGCTCATAAACAATCAGCAAACATGCACACACACACACAAATGCTTAATATAGCTTAGTCTACCCTTCTTAGTGTGTTTGGTTCTTTCTAACATCTTTTTATATGTTATGTAAATAATATATCACTGAATGACACTAAGATTTCTTCTCATCTCATATTGTTTTTACAGAAACTTTATTTCGTAATTAGTATGTTTAGACCAACTGTATGCCTCTGTCGTTACTGCTTCAATAATGTGGAATACATTTTTATTTTGTTTGTCTTTCCTGGAATTATATTGTTACACAGAATTTGTAATTCACAGTCATAGCAAATCAACTTTGTGTGTTGCAAATTGATGTACAGAATACAGTATATTGAAATAACTTCAAATGGCATTCAAACAATTTGTATAACATTGTCAAAAACGACACACACTAACAAATGTAATTATATGTCGTAATTAGTTTTTCATTACAACCTTATGCAATGTTGCATTTATAATTATTTTTCAATCAAAATTAGGCACATTACTGCTTGTTTATTCAAACGTCCTACTACAGCCTTCAACTGTAGCTAGTAACAAATGTGCTAATGCTACTGCACGTACACACAATCACCAAACTTAGCAATTTCTGTAATATGACTAAATACATTTTTAATATTGCATGTTTCTTATCTGGCATGTTTGTAATCTACAAAAGCATCATTAGGGAGAGCAAATAAGTGAAGGTGTTTATGTGTTTAAGTTTAGCTACAGGTTAGTTAATGGTAAGTATGTTGCATTATCAAAACATACAGCACACACTCGGGCAAGCTCAACAAACAAATGCACAAAATTTTAAACACAGTACTGTAGTTTTTACTTTTATTAAGTTGTATTTATCGTTGCATTTCTTTCAAAAGTAATTTTGTCTGACGTTCAAAAGGCTCATTTTCCTGACAAAGGCTTGCATAATATATTTCAGCTTTTTGGCCCAGTCATCATGAAGGTTTGCATGCATGCTTTGCATACTGTGAAATATTTTTGAATACTGAGCCAAGTAATTTTTGATATTGGGAAAATGGACTGTAATCCATCATCTAAAATACTGTTTTTTGCAAGCTAAATGAAGATGAGTGGGAAGTTGTTGTCATGAAGCCATTTGGTACTGCAAAACTCAAACTATGGAAACTCTCTTAACTATATTTTTAAAATGCTGCAGTTGGCAGAAAGGTCCCTAGTGAGTTCAACCAGCTTAGCAGAGTTTATTAGAACTGTATTTTCTTTCCTGCTCAAGACAGTTCAGTCTTCCTCTGCATTTCTTCTTGATTTATCAACATAATTCACTATTTTATTTGCACTTTCATAATTTTGTGCAGCTGAATGTATACATGTTTGCACTGGAAAAAAGTGGGAATAAAAGTAAGTTCAAGGAAGGAGAACATGGATACAAGGGGATAAGTGTTTATGATTAATGGGGCTGTGATAAAACTTATGTGCATGAAGAAATTTATCTACAATGCTGGACACCAACAATCAAGAAGCTGAACTGGGCTGCAAACCAGCTGGCAGCCAAGCCATCCAAACTTCTAAAGAAAAGGGCTTTAAGCTTCCTTAGTAGAACTGCACAAGAACTCTCGAGGTGTTCCTGAATCTGAATGTATGCACCTTTCCTTCCAAAATGGTGATTGTTTTTGAGCTAAAACTTCACAAGTTTATAGGACTCTACACAAAACCTCTTACCACCTATGGTAACCTGTTGTATCCTCAGATGGCAGAGTCAAAAGATTCAAATGTAAGCCCTCTGAATTACTAAATCTTTTAAAAATGTACCAAAATGTATCCATAACTTACCAAAACCTTAATTACTTAGTTTATTAGTCTATTTCTTGGAATTCATCTACACTAATAAAACAGGGAATGTGAGCAAACCTGGGTAGTTATTCTGGTAAGAAAAATTCAAATCCCCAATTTTTAAGTTAATATTCCTATTACCTATGAAAATATTCATCTATTTTCTATTAGCGTCAATAATGAATAAGGGAAAGCCTTAATTAAATATCTAGAATATACCACAGTAAAAAGGAATAAAGAAGTTTTTACATGCCATTCACCACATTTTTCCTTATTAAAAATTCACCATGTGGAATTGTAAAACTACTGTCTAAGCAGCCTGCAGGGGAAGGGTTAAAGTTCCAAATTTACATATTACACAAAACAGGGAAAATTAGTGGTTAGAAAAACTAAACATTAAAATAACTTGCTACCACAAGACACCCATTAAAGGGTAGCACAGTAAAGGCACCTGCATAGTTAAAATACAAGTATGAATGGCATTAATGCCATACCCAAAAACTCACCATTGAAAGTGAGGTAGGTGGTATATGGGCTGTCCCACTTGAAGAAAAAGTCTCCCCTTGATTAAGAGTAGCACTCTCTATGCCACTTGGCAAAGTGAAAGGCTGCATCATGAATGGACTTCCAGGATGACCTGTACCTATTTCAAAAGTTAAAATCTGTCAATACTTAAGTAACTACTTCCTGTATTAAAAGATAGCAGAAATCTTTCAATTATCTACTTGCCTAAAAATTTTCAGCTACACAAAAAATACTTTGAAGGCTTTTACATTGGTCAACAGTACAGAGAAAGTCTTTTATGTTGTTTCCCAAAGAATGAAAAGATTAACTCTTTTTGGAGGACTTAACCTGTTACCTGCACAACACCTAATGTCAAATTAAAATAAAAATGAACACATTTTATGTCACACTCTTTACCTGATGATGCTCGTTCCATTTTAGTTCCATCACTTGCCATATGAAGTGTAAAGTGAAGTGGTTCCACTTCTAATAGCCCACACAGAGCACTGGTGTGCATCAAGCCTAATGATGTGCCAACTTGCAGACCACGTCCCAGAAGCCCACCAATGTCATTATCATCACGTCCAATAAATGAATAAGGGCTACCCTGGCCAGCACTTTTACTATTCAAATTAGAAGAACTTTGGACACCAGTTCCAGGTCCCCCCTGCATACTGCCAGGGATACCCGAACCACCGAAAGTAATGTTGTTGTTGTTGTTATTGTTGGTATTATTGCTGTTACTATGTGCAGAGTTTGAATGCCTGGTGGAACTCCCATTCATCTGAAAATACAATTAACATATAAGGCTTTACACTCTCACTGTATAAAGTTTTTTTATCTCACAAATTTACTGGAATCTGTAATAGTATATATATTACAGTAGACTCAGTTTAAAAATTGTGCAGTTGTTATTCAAGTATAAAGAAAAAGATATATACCTGGTAATATACCTGGTATGTGTCAGTGTTTAAGACAAGGGATCTCTATATTAAATATGAATCCAAGCATAAACATCACGAGTTTAGTATTTCATCTATGACAATGAAGATCTGTTTAATATATCCACAGAAGTCCTATAGCCACACCACTGTATTTTCTATTGTAATTTACTGGTTTGTTTAGCTGCACTAAGAGAGAGAGAGAGAGAGAGAGAGAGAGAGAGAGAGAGAGAGAGAGAGAGAGAGAGTGTGTGTGTGTGTGTGTGTGTGTGTGTGTGTGTGTGTGTGTGTGTGTGTGTTTGTGTGTGTGTGTGTGTGTGTGTGTGTGTGTGTGTGTGTGTGTGTGTGTGTGTGAGAGAGAGAGAGAGAGAGAGAGAGAGAGAGAGAGAGAGAGAGAGAGAGAGAGAGAGAGAGAGAGAGAGAACAGCAGATGCAAGACCACACACACACACACACATGCACACAAACAGTTTGAATTCCTTATTGCACCTACGTGTATTGTTGTAATTATTTACATTCATACCCAATGTTATTAACAATACATTTGGTTGTTTTTTTACTTTGTAGCTGATGATGCTAACAGTAAACGTGAGTTTTCATTACTTTTGCAACTGATGTTACTAACAGTACAATTAATTTATTCTTAATATATTATTATTTAGCTGTATATATATTTAAAACAAAATTTTTTAATTTAAAACATGCTTTTATTAAAATGCATTAAAAAGTAAAAAAAACATTTTGAGACACACCTGGTGTCTAATAAAATTTTTTATACTTTTTACTTTATTTTAATATAAGCATGTTTTGACATTTTTTTTATTTTTTATTTTATACTTTTTAGTTTTGACAGAAATTGTAACCGACTTATGATTGTAGTTTGTGAAACTGAGGGGAGGGAAGGGGAAGGGGATGGGGAGGAATGTGAGGGGAAGGGGAAATGGAAGGGAGAAGGATTGAAGAGGAGGGAAGGGGGAAGGGGAGGTAGAGGGCAAGGGGAGGAGGGAGGAGGGAGTAGGAGGGGAAATGGAGGGGAAGGGGAGGAGAGGGGAGAGGAGGAAGCAGGAAGGGAAGGGGAGGGGGAGGGAAGGAAAGAGGGAAGAGACAGCTAAATTAACACTTGATCATTTGCTTTGGAAGGTGGAGGGGGAGGGGAGGGAGTGGGGGATGGAAGACGGAAGGGGAGGGGAAGACACAGCTAAATTATCACTTGATCATATACTCTGGAAGGGGGGCGGATGGAGGAGGGAAGGGGAGGGAGAGGACAGTTAAACTAACACTTGATCAGTGCTTGGGGAGGGGGAGGGGTGAGGGAAGTGGATGGAAGAGAGACGGGGAGGGGCAGGGAAGAGGGAGGAGACAGCTAAATTAACACTTGATCATATGCTCAGGAAGGGGAAGGGGAAGAGGAGGCAGGGGAGGGGAGGGGGATAGCTAAATTAACACTTGATCGTGTGCCATTTGGAAGGGGAAGGGGAATGGGGAGGACATAGCTAAATTAACACTTGATAGTGTGCTGGGGATGGGGAGGAGGGGATGGAAGAGGGAAGGGAAGGGGAGGGGTTATATAGAAGATAGATTCTACTGATCAAAGAAGTTGTGAAAAATCTGAAGTTTCATACAATTCCTGAGATACTGGGAGAGGTCACTGTAGGGTCACTAGAGGTCACTGCTGACCTAATGTTCATGTAAGGTTGTATTGTCACCAGGATTGAGTAACCATACAAAATCTCAAGTCCATCAGATAAAGGGAACAGGTAGAAAACTGAATTACAAGATTTGACCCAAACAGACAGGCACAGAAGTCAAGTTAAAAACAAGCATTTAATAAAAACACAGATACATGTATGCATATGGACATTGTATATAATATAAATAACAAAAATGTTTCTGTGAGAGAGAGAGAGAGAGAGAGAGAGAGAGAGAGAGAGAGAGAGAGAGAGAGAGAGAGAGAGAGAGAGAGAGAGAGAGCAGTTTGAACTATTCATTGCACCTGCGTGTTGTGCATTTATTTTTATAACTAACAGCCATTAGCTTTTTATGTAACATCATTTAGAAGTGTAAGGTTATAAAATTCACTGACATGTATGCAGACCCACTTCATATATACAGATTTTACATAATTCACTCCAATATTTCTAATATATTACAGTAGAACATTATTTATAAATTAACAAATAAATTTCAGGTAACTGGTAAAGTTTACTGTACCAGTAAAATAACCAATGCAAAAGTGTTTACACTACACCAACTGGGTATGTTTGATTTATATCATTTGTAACTGATTCTATAGTAATCTTCCATTATTTGACATGAAGATAGTAAACTTTAAATAACTAAGACTATGTTGCCCTTGGCCAGTGGGATGGTTTGTCAAGAACTTTTAGCAGGAAGTGGCATATATAGGGCAGCCCTATACAATGAATGAGGTTCATAATTTACTTTTAATGAAAATTCTGGGGGTTGTCTTATACACTCCCATATAGAGTATATATATCCATACCAACAAAATATAACTAAACTTACAGTATACTTAGCAAGGAGAGGTGGCTCAATGTCAAATAATTCTCGTTCAAATGGTGTCCCATACAGATTAAATCTCGTTTGGAGTACAGCATGAAGGGGATCTACCTTTCGGCTAAGTGACTCCGATGTCAGGGACAGCAACTGGGTGACCTGCAGAACAATACCATTAAAAGGTCTCCATTTCCTAGTCAACTTAAACAAATAAGAATTAAATCAATTTCTAACATTACATTTTGTTAACTGGACAGGACACAATCAGTTCTATGATAGTTTAGATTTCAAGATATTCAAAATAATCAACATGTGCATTTCAAGTTTTATATTATAAAACACGTATGATTAACATTTACATTACCCAAAAATAATAAATTTGATCTTAAAACTATCATGAATCCTGAAAAAACAGCACACTGATGCACATACACTTCTATGCATCACCAACTGTTACTTACTTTGCGTGCAGTTCCCCAAGGATTGCACCATTTAACATGGTTCAAAAGTGTAAAGAACCAGTGAAGTGCTCCAGCACTTTGACACTCCAAAACAGAATCCAACCATTCTAAAAGAGCCTCAAGCACTGCCCAGCCAAAGACAGTTCCTCCTTCTACCACACGTGAACCCCTAGAAAAGGTAAAACTCCAGTTTAATAGCAAAAAATCTTCATTATTTTATGGATCTCAATGTGCATCAGCATACATGCTTTCTGTTATGATCAATCCTCTGTATAACAGCCAATTAAAGTAATGCTGCTATCTGGGCTGTTCCATAAATGCCTTTACTGTCAGTTAAAGTAATACTGCTACTCTGGGTTGTTCCATAAATGCCTGTTATTCTGTGTTGTTTCATAACTGCTAGGAGGTGATATTTCAAGCATATTTATTCTAGCCTACCAATTTATATTTCCTGATAAATATAGTCATGAACTGCAAGTAAAATAATCTTCCATAAATGAACAATAATTGAAAAAAGTTTGAGTCAGAGTAGAACAATGCTTGCAATGGTAATCTAATAAAAATAGCTAAAAACTCAGCAGCAGCTAGTGTGCAGTGAGCATAATAAAAACTCAGTGGCCACTATTTATTAACAGTAATATGTAATCAGTAGCAAAGATATTAACAAACTTCTTACACCATTCAAGGAAAACTGACTAGTAATTTCATGGTTAAAATACATATAACAATGAAATAACAACAAAACAAGCTTTAAACTTTAAAAACTAAACTTTAGCTGCACTAAATCAGATTTTCAACATCAATAAATAACCTGCAAAATGTTTGTCACAATGAGATCTTGAATTTACCCATATTACTTTAAAAAATACTCCAAACACATATGGACTGAATTTCAAATAAATACTCTCTTCCATTACCACATTCTCAGGACTCACTGTAACCAATTACAGTCTGACCTCTTTAAACTAGCACCCTTCGGACCAGGTCACTGCCGGACCATAGAAAATCCTGGATGACAGAAATTATCCCTAAAAAACCACTATGTAAACAGTACTGCCAGTTCATGCCACATATATATTGCTGTGTTATCAAAAGTACAACAAAGCTTAGGAATAATCACTGTCATCGTTAGGTTTAGTTCCTTATGAAAATTCTGGACTGCTGCACAAGCATCTCCCGGAAATGCAAACCACTTGGTAAGTGCACTGCCGAATTCTGATCTCCTGGCCACCTTTCAATGTTTTCTGGCACTTCCAACTTCTCTGGCTTTTGTTTTCAAACAAATTGGCTGCTTTCAATTCTTTAAATGTGTGTGTGTGTGTGTGTGTGTGTGTGTGTGTGTGTGTGTGTGTGTGTGTGTGTGTGTGTGTGTGTGTGAGAGAGAGAGAGAGAGAGAGAGAGAGAGAGAGAGAGAGAGAGAGAGAGAGAGAGAGAGAGAGAGAGAATTAATAAAAATGTACAGTATTTTATATTTACCTATGGAAGCCAAAATTGAGAATTGGCAAGTTAACTTGACAACATTAACAACTCTTAATAATAGCTTTAAGTGGAGAGAGAGAGAGAGAGAGAGAGAGAGAGAGAGAGAGAGAGAGAGAGAGAGAGAGAGAGAGAGAGAGAGAGAGAGATGCCTCGGTTAGGTTGATACAAAGATGTCCATTTGCAAAATCAAATAACAGTTGTATTAAGAATAATGATAATTTTAATAAAATTTGTTTTATGTACAGTATGCAATTATATTTCATGCATTACTGTCATATTACTTCCTATTATAATTTATGAACATAGGGATCAGGCGCCATTTGCATTCTGATGTTTACATTCTTAAAATTATCAACTCACTGCATTTTACCAACATAATCACAGCCATTAGCTGCTGAATAAGATACATTTTGGAGACTCATTTTCTTCATAAATTATCAAAGCTGGGTTTAAAAATGCAACTTACCTTATTTATAAATGCATTATAATAAATGAAGTACTGCATAGGTGTGATTTTGCCAGTATCAGAGATTACTTTTGCATCTTCCATAAAGGTTAGTGGCCAGCGCATTATTTGTTTTTTCAGCCACAGCTACAGCCATAAATTTAGTGGTATGCTTTCATAACACTTTCCTCTCCATTATATGAAGGATGAATAAAGATTTATCTTATTTTTATTTATGGAAAACACCCCTGAAAATTAGCAAATTTTTAACAAGTCAACAACTGTAATGCAACCCTTAATCAAAGTGTTTGTTACAGTAACTGACATTGGCAAACAGCTGTTTCTCAATTCGACTTTATGTCAGTATTTGCTCCTGTTTATGCCAGTCTTGCACGCAGTAATATGTGGTTGTTATTTATAAGAAATAGTAATGAATTCTTAGACAAGTCACAAAGTTGGTAAACCTGATTTAATGTATGAAGATGAACTTTTGCTTCTATGCCTATTTATTAGTTAGAAAGTAACTCAAATATAAAGTAACATACATTATCAATGGTATCTACCAAAACTGAGATGGGCATAGAAAGCCTAGCCTAGTGTAATCTACTGAAATTACATCTTGCACTATACATTTGCATATACAGTATACTGTATATGCAAATTACAGATCTTTTGTATGCTGAATATTTCAAAGTTTCATGGGATGCTTTCATTGGAAACAAACTGTGCTTGTGTATTTACGGAGTAAGCTTCAGTTATGAAATTGGAAAAAATACAAAACTGAAACGACATGTGGCGCCGCCCTTGTGGCCGCCCAAGAACTAATGGTGGCTGATTAAAACAAGTCCTGGATCATGGGAGTCACTGGACCATGGAGTGCCAGATTTAAGAGGTTGGACTGTGCTGCTAACAGATCCATCCTTGGTCATACCATACCTTAAAATTATTAAAATTTCGTGTCTTAATAATAATAATAATAACAACAAAAAAAATTACTTACTCTAAGGCCGTAACAATAATTTTGGATGTTTTATGGGCCACACTTCTATCACCTTGCAGTAAACAAGTATGTACCAGTCCTGAAAGGTGGAGCTGTAACAATGTGATGATTCCGATGTTCACTGTTCGATCATCAACTGAAATTAGAGAACAAAATATCAGTTACAACTGTACAAAGTTTCCTCTAACAAATTAATCACCATTACCATCATTATGCCATATATAACTTGAACATGTCAAACTTTCTTCTTCTTCAGGATTAATCTTTAATTTAACTGACACACTAAGAGTGTGTGTATCCCAGAGTATCCACCGTTATGGCTCCTGTGCTTCATAAGTACTCTACTTGGTTCACAGCCCACTGCAAATGTATTATTTATGGAAGCATCCATACCAATTCCCACACTATTTTTCCAGGACTGGACATATTGCAGCTATGTCTTCCTTATACTGAATGCGTCTGCTTCATCCTCCCTCCTAAACTGATTCATGCTATTAATATGTTTCTAATAACAAACTGTTTTTACAATGAACAAATTTCTATACAAACCCATCAATCACAACTTCCAGTACCCTCCTTCCTTCTCCAGTGTAGTTGGCTAGTCATGTTTTAAAATAGCGAGCCTTGATATGTTTTATAAAGTTAAAACTATTTATGATTATTGGATTTGTATAAAAACTTTAGTTTTACTTTTATTGGTAAAACAATAGTTTTACTTTTACTGGTAAAACAATTTATTTTGTACAAATAAATTTATTTAATACGTTACTACTGTGTACAGTGTGCACATACAAATAGATTAGTTAAAAGTCAACACACATTTAATGTGCTATCTACCAAATATCCCTTGATATAACAAGTTGTGTCTCAAAACCAAACATGATATGAATACAATACTTATTAAATGGTCTAAGATTTCATGGTTTATATGTGTCATGATCTTTACTGTTATATGATCATTAATGCTTAGTTAGTTATAAATGATTTCTTTAACCAGACCTCTGAACTCTCTTAGGGTTCTTCTCGGGCTGGAAATGCTAACATATACACAGTGTTTTACTTTAAAAGCTGCAATGTTATTGGCAAAAAATCAAATTTTCACAAAATCAGTAAAAATGCCTATAAAGAAAAAGTTTTAAAATTTCTGAAACTGCTGCTTCTTGGAAGCTGATACAACCAGTTCCCTTACCTGCAGCAGTATGAATAGAAGTAATCCAAAGCAACAAGTCAAGAGCACGATGACGCATGTGATCTGAGGTATTTTTATTTATCACAGCTTCTAACAACCTTTTATGAAAGGCCTCATTTTCTACCAGTGATAACCTCTGCAACCTGAAATAATAGTACAAATTATTAATGTTTCTTCATAAGCATATAAATCAAACTGGATTCCTCTTACCAAGTTTGTCTACATCCTATCATTCTAAACATTCCCATAAAAATATCAAACATTGCAAACACCACTAACCAGTAATTCAAAGCTATCCTGAAAAGCATTACAGATAAAATCTCACAATTAAAACTCCAAACAATTCTATTTTAACAGAAATGGATACTATCTGATATTAGAAGACTGGTTATTCACTACTGGAACAAAAAAGCCTGTAATAAACTAAAAATATGTTAATAAGATGGTTATAATATTAATGAATGGGTGTGTTTGGTGTTGAGTGAATGCTAACTGAAGGCCCAAGTAAGCAATGGAAATCAGAGTACTGTATACTGTACTGCAAGCAAGGTCAATGTTATAATAATCTTATAATAATGTGCATATGATGACAACATTGGCCCTTGCCATCATATTAGTCATAACACTCTGCCCTGAGTATGCACTTTATACTACCATTCAACATCCATATTTTGAATTCATGTATATATAACTATGAAGATAATGGTAATGTTATTGTATGTGATTAACTGATCATGCTAACTGAATAATTTTGTACATAAAAAAAACCTGAGCTTTCAAAAATAAAACTAGCTTTTCCTACAAACCAATCATATAATGTGCAATTTGTAGTCTAAAATTTCCCAGACTCTCAGTCCTTTCATTACAAAGAACACAACTCTCTAAACAACATTCACCTGGGCTTTTGGGTTTATCCACTAACCACCTTAAAAAATTGTGTAGGATGAAAAAGGGGCAGACTATCTTGGCTTGGGAGAGGATACATTACTAAGTTTGTATACATTTTATCTTGGATGACACTGAAGAGAAAGACTAGGATACAAGCCCAGATGCAGAAAGACCAAAGATGGTAAAATATACAACCAGTCAAGCAGTGCTCAAAGTATAGTGACCAGCAGCTGCCATTCCATCTTCATGGGATATCCATGTTTGAAATGGTCAGAAATAATACATACATTCTTGCACTCATCAGTTTTTAAGTCATTATGATTTTTAGACCATTTGCATCACATAGCATTAGCGGTAATAACTATGAGGATCATGATGAAATGAGCATAGGAACAATGTATTGACAATCGTAATGACCTCCCAATGTTCAGATCCTCTTTTTGGTTGGAAGGTCTGAGTTCAGAGAATAGGAAGCAAAAAGCCAGATTTTCCTAGAATGAGTTTATACATGTATATCAAATTTTTCGTATTACAGTATGAGTGAATTTTATTAATGCTGATAGGGAACAAGCGAACATGTATCCTTAATGACTGTCCAACAGAGGTTTCAGAAAATATTAATTACTCTATGACTTATGTAAATAAATTTTACTTCTCAATCATGATAATCAGAATAGTGAATTATGCCGATTGCTCTAAAATGAATTTTCGTCTATATTTTCCTAATAATGCCACAGAGATGATTATGCAAAGGGACTTAGGCAGAAAATGCTTAAGGAATTATGGGAAAAAATGATCAGCTGATGAATGCATACCTGAGACTTAAGTATCATATGTGAATATGCTAGACGAAAACTACAGTACAAGGTTATTATTCGGTAATATAAAGTAATATAAAAGGACAGTAAATAATTACATCCATTCCACTTACCTAAAATTAGTGGATGCCCAAGGGATGACTAGGCTAGACTACATACAGTACTGCTAATAGTGAGTTGACGGGGACATTAGCATAATGGGACAATTACTTCATGGACATGTAATGAAGTAATGTTCATTAGTACTCATCTTTCAGTTTATGCTAAACCATCTCTGCAATAATTCCATCACAGCCTAGTGTTTTCCATCCAAGTTTCTGATATTTTTATTGACCTATCCTTTAAAAGGTCTTTTCACCCATGGACATTTCATTACTAATTCTCTAAGTTACCCTAACACCAATGACACTCCCTGAATATATGGCCTAATCAACATATCAACCTGTATGTCTAAATATTCTCTTATCTATTCTTGATCTTCATTGCTGGGGAACTTAGCTTTTCTATTTGTGCTCTTCATCTCCTTGACGAAATCTGTCTACATGTCCCTTCTGCTTTTTCTATTCTTTATTGTACCCCATGCCTCATCTGATTACCGAGATTCCTGTCTTCTAACCCCACATCCCTGTACTTCTTTTCCAGTACACTGATACACTGTATTTCCTAGTGTCAAAATGCACCTAAATTATGACTATACTCTATCGGCGCCTTCATGGCGATTTAGGCGTTGTCCCCTACGTTGCCAAATGTGCTTCTCTCGAGTTTTTAAAGGCTTACCCTTCCCTTTTACCCCTTTTAATCCGTACTTCTGTCAAGGAGGTTTAATCTCCTTGGTGTTTGTTAATGTCTCCTGGGAGCAGTATACTTCTGGGTGTTCCCTATTGCCTCGACACTCCTTCGAAAATATTTCCATTCTTCCAGGTCTCTGTTTTTCATATAGGCCTCATTGAATCTCTTTTTGAACCTTCCTTGTGATTATCTCACACTATTGGACTTCCCCACTTTTAATTTACTTGTTTTTGTGTCAATTTACTGTGTATATATATGTCTATATACATATATATATATGTGTATATATATATATATATATATATATATATATATATATATATATATATATATATATATATATATATATATATATATATATATATATATATATATATATATATATACTGTATATATATATATATATATATATTTATAGAGAGAGAGAGAGAGAGAGAGAGAGAGAGAGAGAGAGAGAGAGAGAGAGAGAGAGAGAGAGAGAGAGAGAGCAATTGACATTTGAAAAGGATTGTGTGTGTAGACAGATAAGAGAGCGCAGCATAAATATTTAATTTATCATCTATTCATAATATGGTCCTTCGTTTCTTTCCAGTTAAGAGTATTCATAACATTTTTCTATTCATATATCTTCTTTTCTTTGATTAAATCAAGCGTTGGTACTTCCTTCCTTACATAAAAGTCTAAAACGCTCTTGTCAAAATCGTCGAAATCTGTCACGGTTGTTGGTTGATGCTTCTCCCGTTCCAGGAAAATTGCTGTGCCGCATCTCTCTTCCATATCTTTGCCTTCTTTGCAAATCCTGCTGATTGTTCTCTCCGGTATCATTGTTGCTTCTGAGGCGCATTGCAGTGTTTTTCTGATATCCACAATGGGTCCACGGTTTGCCTTTTCTTTAGAAAAGTGCTTAACGACCCTATGAACGATTTCTCGAGCCTGTGGATAAAGATTAATGCGGGAACGAGGACTTCCTTCCATATTGTTTGTAAGGCGACAGACTCCTTAATGAGTCAGTGAGTGTTTTGACTGAGCTTCCCTTGTGGAGGCACGAGCTGTTTGACATCTTTATGCCCTGAGGTCAGCTTAACACCTGAGAGAGGAACTGGCAGCGCTGGAAATTTTTTTTGTCATGTTTAAGAATAAACGTGTTGTTTTATTGTTGTTAAATGCTAGAAAATTACAAGGGCCTTTAATAACTGGCAAAAATTGATTAGCAACCAATTATATTTGTGTTGTATAACTTATGCTGCCTTCATATACCATACAACGTGAGTGGGAATATTTGATGTGGCAGCGCCGGTCACCTCCCATGCCCTGCCCTTTTCGCCATGAAGGAGCCGATGGAGTATAGCAAATTTTTGGAGTATCTAATTATACAACTGCATATATCAAGCACCCTGACTCAGTATCACTATTTGTTATTGCTACAAATCTTGTGCATCCAAGGTGAGTGTGCTGTGATTAACAATTTTGCTGCTGAACATATTTGTTCACTTTAAAATCAAAATGACTTCCTTTTACTCACATATTATGAGCCAAGCTGCAAGCCTAGTTGGAAAAGCAGAATTCTACCTGAGCAAGTGCCCCAACATGAAAAGCAGCCCAGTACAGAAAAGTAAAATGAAAAGTAATGAATACTTTGTGAAAGAGGAATACATAAAAATAAGATAAATAACCAATTAAAATAAATAGGATAAATAACAAATTAAAATAAATACAAATAATGAATAAACTCTTAAGTAAGACAACTAAATCTACATACCATAAAAGCATTTGCAATACGTTTTAACTTACAAAGTCCCAATGACAACAACTACATGATTAGGAAGATCATTCCACAATTACGTTAAAACAGAAATAAAACTTCTAGAAACTGTGTGGTATTGAAAATCACATAAGAATAGGCACAACTGTTAGAATTAACTGCATAATTAGTACAGTCTAAAAAGATCTGAATGCAAAGGAGGATCACAACCATAAAGTATCTTCTACAGCACGAACAGGAACTTTGCCATAACAAAAAGGAGTTGTCGACAGGCGGTTTGCCGTACGGCGCACTGGGCTGTGGGATCATCTCTATTAGAGAGAATGGGAGGGCCGTAGTCATCGTACTTGCCGCCGGGTCTGGCGCGACAACCTCCCGAAGTACAGTTAGTTCAAATGTATTTGTTCTTTACAAAATTAATTTTATTTTATTACTGAAGTACATGCTGCTTTTTCACCAACATGGAGCTTTAGTGGGTTTACTTATTTAGATCAGTGCCCTTGGTAGTCTACTTAGACTAAACACAAAAACTTACCATGTTATTGGACGCCCACAACACTCAAGAAGTGTTAATGCCAGATTCTACTGTTCACTAAGGATTTAAGAAAAGGTAACTTTTCCACATACCTGTCATGTACAATGGTAGTTTTTGCACAACATCTGACAGTGATGGAGAGCTCTTGAACTACATCACAACCTCGAACCAACTCCACGCGCTTGTTGGAAGAAGCAGCTAATCTGTCAAGGAATGTTGATGACTGTGGAGGCATATACTGTGTCACCAAATCTAGATCACTGTTCTTCTGTAGATCCTGTAAGGTTGTCCAGATGTTGAAATAACTTTTATTAAATACACTCCCTAATCTCAGATTCTTTTAAAAATCAAAATTTTTGTTCAAGTAAAACATGGAAAAATGTGCCAAAGTTATGTAGCTATGTATTTCAAAACTAATCTTAGTAATGCATTAAAGCTCATACTATGAGGAAAAGCAATAAAAAGAGGACAGAAAACATAAAAACAAAATCATGAATGTACTTTTAAAAGAATTATTGGTCTTAAAAAATTATTTTTCTATCAGTGTAAAAGTAGAAATCTTTGTTATCACCACAAGATAAAAAAAATTATATGGAATAAAGAAATTTTCTTCACTAATGTATCAAATTATGGCACTGATGATGCATTCCTATAGTCAAACCAGGTTTATTAATTATTTCTCAAGAAATTTGCCAAGATAACAATTCATTCATTTTTTTAAGTCCCATATTGTGTAAACCAAAAGCTAACAAACCTGCTGTGACTGTTGCTGCTGTTGTGACACTTTTGGAGGCAGAGCTTTAATGTGTACGAGGTAAGTTCTGCTGCGACATGCCAACAGACTAGGAGAAGTAAGGGTCACATTGGCCCCTTGACCAGATAAATCAAAGCAACGGTTCACATTGACTGGACCACATAATATTTCTGCATTGTGACTCAAAAGAAACTCTTTCGTCACCACTGGGTTCTCAGGCAAGTCTTCTAGAAATACACAAAAATGAACTGTAGTCAAACTTGACCTTCTGAGATTCCACTAATATTCCCCACCACAAATATTAAATCTGCACTTTTATTTCAGTAGTTTAGCAATTTTTATTAACGCATCAGAATAAATTATAGGTATTCAACTTCAAAATAGCACCATGACCACTTTATACCATGAAAAATAATGAATTTACAGTAAGCAACAAAAGAAAAACATTCCAATGCCCATAAGTAGTCAGAGTAATTTAACACAGACATTTTGGCAACACCTTAAATCTAAAAGGGTTAACAGTAACAGGCTAATGTTATTTCACTACATGTTTCACCTTTCAAAGCAACTTAAACATACCTAGGATATCATCAGGTATATTTGATGATGAAGATGAAGATACATGATTGTGTGAAGTGGAAGAGCAACATGCTGAGCTTGAGGTTGAGTCGTTACCTTGTGGAGCATTCTGGCGTCTGGGAGTAGTTAAATTCTGTCTTAATAATGTAACCTGAAAAGAACAGAGAAAATATTCATATTTTGGAAAAGATAATCATATTACTCATATAAATATGCAATGAAAATAACCTGCCATTAATAACCAATCACTGTGTACATGGTCAAAAAGTTAATTCGAAGAAGTCACCACAAATACAAAAGCGGCTATTCAGAGAGAGAGAGAGAGAGAGAGAGAACGAACTGAATACAGAATTTAGGTCATTCAGAGCTGAAATGGAAATTGACAGTAAAAGGTCTGAAAAGTGTAACACGAGGAAAACCTTGCAGTTGCACTATGAATCAACTGTTGGGAGAGGGTGGAAAGTAAGATGGAAGAAAGAGAATATGAAAGGAGCCACATTTCTACTCTCACACAATTGGTGAAAATGCTGTGTCCTTTTATGAGAAGTTAAAATTGGGACAAGACATAATTGAACAGCTAGGTGTTAAAGGACAAAATGGAACACAGACATCACAGTCTAATGTCTTAATTCTCAGGCATACAAGCAAGAGGTTATTACCTACCTACCAAACTGTGTCATTTATAACTAATAGAACCGGTTGAACTGATAATGGGGCGAATGGGAAAATATCTTCGTACGGGTTTTGATTAACCAGTATATGTACGGTAGGGATGGGCCAATCGTTGACACTTCCTCTTTTATTGAATTGAATTCCTTTAGTATAGTCTTTATTTTAAAATTGAAACTTTATTTACTAAAGTTCCTATTGATGACTTACTTCAATATTTATCACAACATTTGGACTTGTATAATCTAGAATTACCTACCAATGTTATTATTAATTCTATATCCTTTTGTATAAAAAATTGTAAATTCACTTTCAATGGTAATTTTTATGAACAAATATTTGGTATGGCTATGAAGAACCCTCTTTCGCCACTTTTGTCTAATATTTACATGGAATTCTTTGAGTCTAGACTTATTCCAAGGAATCTCTTCTCTAAGGTGTTTTGGGTTAGGTAAGTAGATGATTGTTTTTGTATTCTTAAAGAAAATATGAATATTCCAGATTTCTTGCAAACAATTAATAACCTTGTAACATCCATAAAATTCACAATATAATATGAAGAAAATAATTGTATACCATTTCTGGATGTCTTAGTTATTAGAAATAACACCAATTTTTATTTCAAAGTATATAGGAAACCCATGAATAATTTCATATATTCATTTTTACTCTAATCATGCTAAACAAATTAAGATGTCAACATTTCCAGTATGTACCTTAGAGCTCTTAGAATTTGTAGTCCTAAATTTTTGGAAGAGGAGTTTAAAATTATTGATAAAATAGGAGATTCATGTTACCCCCATATTTTTTAGAACTTTGTAAAAATAAAGCAAAAAAGTCATATTATAATCCAACCAGTGTTAACAATGAACTTAAGAATATTCTCTGTTTACCATTTTATCCTAATTTCATTCCTGCAGTGCCCAATTTAAAAACTATTGATATTAACTTAGTATTTAAATATAATATTTTGAGAAATAAACTAATTAAGAATAGCCCACCCACTTCAAACAATATTGTATACAGTATTCCTTGTAAAGAATGTAATAAGACTTATATTGGTCAAACATCAAAAGGCCTAAAAGTATACAGTATTCCTTGTAAAGAATGTAATAAGACTTATATTGGTCAAACATCAAAAGGCCTAAAAGTAAGAAGCTCCCAACACAAATATGCCA
This sequence comes from Macrobrachium rosenbergii, assembly GCF_040412425.1. Classification (NCBI taxonomy): domain Eukaryota; kingdom Metazoa; phylum Arthropoda; class Malacostraca; order Decapoda; family Palaemonidae; genus Macrobrachium; species Macrobrachium rosenbergii. The sequence goes on along the minus strand of NC_089743.1, from coordinate 17,891,398 downwards.
TTTCAGAGGCTTATCAAATAATGGCATTGTGGATCATACGCTTAAGGCAGGCCATGGGATGAACTGGGATAAGTCAATGGTTATCTACAAGGTCAATGACCATCGAAAAAGAAATCTGAGTGTCTTCATCGAAGCTACTACCACCAGGAATGTTAATCTCCACCCTGGATTATCCCTTGATCCTTTGTCCCTGTTGTTTTTGTTTAAAGAACATGCTGCCCAAATTAACAACCTGTAACCCCGCCCCCACCTGTTTTTGTATATGAACCTCTGTCAACTTTTTTGTGTTCAGTGTGAACTTGAAAATGTAGAATAAACTACGAAAGTGCTTGTTCAAAGTCCCGGTTTTCACTCACCTTCTGACGTGGACTTAGTGACATATATATATATATATATATATATATATATATATATATATATATATATATATATATATATATATATATATATATATATATATATATATATATATATATATATATATATATATATATATATGTATATACATACATACATATACACACACACACACACACACACACACACACACACACACACATATATATATATATACATATACATACATACACACTTACTTGACATTACCCAACAGCACTGGTCCAGGGGCCAATTTGAAAAAACCACTCTCTGATGACTGGCAATGCTGTGCAGCCTAAGGAAATGTTGGCAACACAGCTTACACTTATAGAGACTGAGAAAGGGTTTGGAGGTGTGTGGGAGGCCCAGAGAAGTTCCAAGGAGGGAGGGGTCTTCCATATGGTGACTTGCCCTTATGTACAAGGCATTGTCCAAACATGATTGATACTGTTCTTCCACCAGGATATATCAGCTTCCCAGATGGGGAAATATGACTCCTGTAACCACCCGTACAGCTTGGCATATATGACACCAAGCTGGCAGGATTTTGTGTCGGAATAAGCCTGTATGTAACCATACACTGGGCAACTTTTGGAGAACTATGGTTTCCTGTATGGGTCAGAAAGACCAGCCCAGTAGGCAGCATACCAGCGCAAAATCCCAGATAACATTGCACTACCACTTAGGTCCCAACGAAAATAACGAGATGAATGGAGTCACATCTACATACGACATGTCAAGAGTTAGGAATCTCTTTTGTGTAACTCATCGGCACCCGGCCTGGTCACCAAGTACCAGGCTTCTGGATGGAAGAGAGATGGACACAAGGGAAGAAGTATGTCACTTTTCACTACCGTACACATTAAGCAGGATGCTGTTTTGTTGTAGTTGGGGCAGTTACACAACACAGCGAGCAGCCACCACAGGTCCTAAGAGGAAGTATTCAAGGACTTATAGAAATACTCACCTTAAGAAGAGGTGAAAGGTGTACTGGCACAACCAAACATCTGCCCTCAATATTTGTGCACCATGAAGCTCCTCCTAAGCAATCAGAACACAGCATTGTCCATGCCTTTGTGAACCCTCCCCAAGATATGAAGCTGTCATCTGACCGGATGACTCATGATCTGCTTGGTGATGTTCTGAGGCCAGAACAAGAGTGTTCTTGAATATTTACTTCTTGTACCTCCCAGTCCTAAAACTGTATATGGTCACTGGCACTCAGACCTAAGATACTGGGTCCTGGGAATGTAGTACCACAACTTACTCAACACAACAGCATTGTCTTGAATGTCACCTACAAAGTCTTGAAGGGAAGGGATAGAAAGCTCCTCGAATCTCTTATAATGGACTAACGGGTTCTGAGTCTTCACCACAGCTCAGGAACAAAGGAAAGGGTTCCATTCCTCCAAGTGATGTGGCAAAAAGAGAGACCATGCAGCTTCCTCACACATTTTGCTGAGGCTAAAGCTACCAAGAAAGTCTCAAGTGCTACATCCTTATTCATACCCTCCCTCAGAAGTCACATGGCACCTGGATGAGACTACGGAGAATGAAAGTCACATTCTACTCCAGAGGCTCGAGTCCACAGGGTGGGTAAGGCTGCTTAAAGCTTTTCAGTCCTGCATCACAGAAAGAGAGAGTTTATTTTGGTGGAGGCAGGCAAGAAACTCCATGATCTGCTGTATTTGCCATCCTGAAAAAGATATCCTCTTTCCTCGCTGACATTTGTCCAACCCCATCTTCCATACATCAGCACCTGGCAGTGTAAGCAGAAACCAGTACCTGTGCCACCAGCCTCAAAACACCAATCACCCATATCCCAAAAAACTCTGTGGGGGTGAAGTTTAGATATGAAGGTTGTCCCAGAGGTGTTTAGGGCATCCTCTAATATAGGCAATGGGTCTGGCACAGGAAAACAGAACACCAGGAGTTTCCTGTTTGTGTGGCACACTGATAAATCACTTCAGCCACATGTATCGGCCTTTCTAGCACATGGGTGCAGGTATCATTGTCTCTATGACACTAAAAATTACACTTTTCTCCCCCATTTTTTTAACTGCTAAAAGTGCATATAATTCTGTAGTAAAAACTGATAACATTCCACAAAAGATCCAAAGCTCTCAATACCTGGGAAAATAGCTCAGAATCCAGTACCAGCACCAGTACTGGAGCCATCAGTGTATGCTAGAACACCATCCTTGTGCACCAAAGCACATTCTAAAAATGGAGCTCAAGTTACTTCACTTGATATTTCCAGCTTTCCTGTATTCAGAAATTTACAATTCCTGGTTAACCATAGAAGAATTAGAGAATATTTTAATGGTAATATATTACAGCCTATTAATTTATGTGGAATTTGGGGATGGTCTCTACAATAAGCAAAAAATTTTTGACCCCACATCAATAGCTGTTACAAATCTAAGAAGGCTCTGGAACCTTATCCAGCTACAAGCCAGCATAGTCTAGTGAAGCTACAGAGGAAGCTTGCAAGCATCTACCAACATATTCTCAATAGAAGAGAAAAAAGGCTTCTTTGGCTTTGCGCACCTGCCTCACTAACCTGTAGAAGAAGACACATATCACCCAAGTCATGTTGTCACTAATTAGTAACAATCACACATCAGAGGATAACAGAATGAGCCAAGCAGAAACCAGCATGAATACTCACATGGACACCTGTGCAGCATTCACCAGCCCAAAACACAGAGCTTTGAATTGACATACTATCTGATTGCAGATGAAGGTGATATATTCCAACAGTGCTGATGACTTGGGGTTTTAACCATAAATTATTTTCGAACAAAACTGATCAATGGCAAGCAACTGATTATCAGTCTCCAACTAATAGGTGTCTTTTCTATGAAGAGAAGACTGCAGATGCCCAAGAGTAATTGTCTATGACTTCTAATGAGTTCTTCTGAAAAAAAAATTTGAATGATCCTGGAGAATATTCTGAGAAGGATCTGTCTGTAAGAAAAGGGAGGCTGTCTGACACAAGTCATTCAGAGGCAACCATTCTGAGGGATAATGACTACTCAGGAGTCAGGCCCCTATTACTGCCCCATGCATGACGGAGAGAACCATAAGACTCCTAGCCTTTCAGTGAGGAAGAACAACACTGAACGCCTGACCTGATTGTGGAAGAGGTCTGTCCTTTTCCTAAGCCTGGTGAAGGTGTAGCTGCCATCCCCTTCACAAATCTTAAATGAACTTTGAAGGAAACTGCTTTATAGATGATGGAGTCCAGAGCATCATTTGTCAACACTGCTCTTTGAACAGAGTGAGGAGGCACTCAGGACCAATCTTTTCCAAAAGCTAAATGTCTCTTCAAGACGAGGCCAGAACAAAGATTCATGGACTGGTGTGAGGGGAGGGTCAAAGTCCTTCCTCCTGACATCAACCTCCAAACTTTGCCTTGTCTCCTTCAGGGACACACTGAAGGTGTAGCTAGCCATAACGTTGCTTCATTCAAAGGCCCAAACACAGTGACACCTAGAATGAAACCGTGATAATTGACTAAACTGCTCTTACTTTAGCATCCAAGAAAGAAATCCCTTATGTTCAAAATCATTCCAAAGGAAGGTTGTCCATTGGTCCATCTGAAGGGAGAAAGGTCTAAACATTCTCTGGGGGTGCAGCACCATCAACAAATTGTCATGTAAAACAAAGCAAATTGTTTAAAAAATGCTAATTACCATATGGTCTTTACTGTTTTATCAACAAGTCAGTTTTACAAAAGGTATTCTAGTTGTAAATCCTTATCATTATGTAAAGGTATTACAGTGTAAGATTTTATATTGTAAGGTGTACTTACCATGTACATTTTAACACAAGGTTTGCAGAAAAATTATTACACCATGGAGCAGAATTAAGATTCTGGTTCAATTACGACACACCGTAGTGCCATGAAGATCCAAAAGCTAACTTAGTTATGTCCCATCATTTTATGACTGACAATCTTTTTATTTTGATTTTTTTTTTCTTTTTAAGTAAACACCATGATAAATTACAATTATTTTTCACTGAATTGCCAAAATGAGTACCAAAACATGATTAGCAACTTCACAGACAATGTATAAAATAAAATACTGCTCATCAGAGCAGTGATTCTGGGACAGACAGGGCTTGCAGAGGCCTAGTGAATGAAAGGGTTAATTTGAGAGCACATCAAATATCCAAGAGTTAACGATTCATTCTGCTTCACTTAAAATAAAATGGTTAAATGTTCAAGCTTCCAAATGTAGAGGAATTTGTTTAGGGGCTTAATTAGCTGCAGCATATTTGACTTCATTGCCATTAATTCCCAAATCAGCAGTTTTACAAAAATTAAAAACACTAACTAGACTAACCTGAAGTGTAGGTAGAGGGTTTGGAGGTCCGGGTATAAAACTCAGTTTGAGGTCAATATGACCCACTTGAACACCACCAGTCCCACCTGCACCTGCTGGTAACAACAGCTCAAACAAATGCTCATCCCAAGTTGAGCTGAAAAATTGCAATGTAAACATAAGAACTATGATTTAATTCAAATTATAACAACATTACCAAAAGCAGTCAAGGTAACCAACAGTAATAAATAAATTCCTGTAAATAATATGGAATAATAATTCCTGTAAATAATATGGAATAATTACTGGCTTTGGGTTAAAAGCTGGTCCAAAAATTAAAAACTGGAAGGCAGGCCTAATACTTTAATATATCAGACATTCTTATACCTTTTAAATACTATACTGTGATAAGAAGATAGAAAAAAAAAGTTATTCTAAAATATACCATTCACAACTTTCACTAACACTTACAGCTTTCTAAACATGAAGTTTGATACTACGATAGTGATTATGTACAATCCCGTTTGATATTATATGCATACTCTGCATATTAATATTTTATACAATCTGATTACCCACAGTGAGGGATATTCATGCCAGTGGGGTACACACATACTCATAGTACAAATCAGCAGAAAAGGCACCCTACTCCCAATAAATGTTTTTTATTCATTTTTAACGTAACTACAGAACTATATATAAAACAAATCCAACAGATTATTGCACACTATTGTATGTAAACAAAAACTATGCTTTGTTCACTACAACACTACTAATCAATCATGCTACCATACTTCGGCACAACAAAATACCAGCTGTACCAATATGCTCTGATCAAGATTAAGAGGCTTAAACTGTACATTCCCAAACTCTCTAATGATGGTCCATTCCCCTTTCCTCAGGGAAACTTCAGAGCACCAAATTGACATTTTTATGATAAAATAAAGTTTTATATATACTTACCCAGTAATTACATAGCTAAGAGCTTCTACTCTACGGCAGCTTGAATAAAACAATTCAATAAAACAAAAGAATAAAACAAAAGAACGCCCAGGAGGGAAGATACTGTCATTCCAAGGGGAAAATGGACCGATGATATTTGCTGTTTGAAAGTACTGTGATTCTCTTGGTAGAAAGCAGAAAGCAAAGAAAAGAGGCTGATAGTGACTGGGTGTTTCTCCTAATAGAGAGAGAGAGAGAGAGAGAAGAAAAAAAACCAAGGCTCCATTCTTGTGATCCCAACAAAGGGGCTATGTCTCTTGGCAACACTTTAGAAACTCCTGTCTTCTTAGGCATTGCTCCTGAGATCAGTCAAGAGAAACCCTTACTTCAAAATCTTGACAAGAGCTACAGCCGACCAAGGATCAGAGGGAGAAGAGGACAAAAAACACTTACCTTGCTCCCTTAAAAACCAGTTGGACTCCCAGCTTCTTCAACATGCCCATAAAACCGTACACCAAAATCCGTCTGCAAATGGCAGTGCTTTGAGACACCAATTGACGTCACAAAAGGGAGCAATTTGGGTCATCTGGAACTCTTTGCGAAGGTGGAACAAGCTGAAAAAAGACAAAACCACCTAAGAGTGTTCGTATGGTACTTAAAGGAGGGAGTCCGATATTGCAGAGGGCACCCGATGATCAAAGACTAGTGTCGCCCACATGAAGACTGGAGCCAGGCTTCCAATTGGGAACTGTGCTCAAAAAAGAACAACAGTATGTTTCCAGAAAAGATTGGCACTGAGCTAAAGAGAGACTGGCATCAGCCACTGGTTGGCTGGTGCCAGATGCGTGAGAGCTGGTGCTCTGAACTCTACATGAAGAGGAGCTCCAGCGCTACAGGGCACTCGGGCACTATGGAATCGGACAAAAGAAAGCTCGGACACTGATGGTTCGCTTGGCGCCAATACTGGCGTTCCATAACCAGAAGTTCAAGAGAAAAAAGTTCAAGACTGTCCGAAAAGAAATAAAAAGGTGTGGACTAAAGTAAACCTTTACCAATCAAAGTTAGACGTACCCAGTACCAACATACAGCCATATCTCAACTACTATAAAACATTATTTGAGACTTGTCGATACCTGTTTAAATACCAAAAAAATTGGTTCTGTGGAGAACGCAATATTTACATTTTATTACGCCAATTGGTAAACGAGGTAGTGAAGACAATGTTTAAGTTCTTTACACTACTCGGAAAATTAAAGTTAACCTTTACTGACATAGTTCAAAGTACACTGAGTACCATCATACAAACATATCTCAAATCCTATCAAACATTATTTGAGACTTTCAGATATGCATACACTACAAAAATTTCAGCCCAGTAGCGAACACAATATTTACATTATCATGCTACTCGGAAAAAGGAAGTTAAACCTTTACCGACAATAGTTGAAGTACACAGAGTATCATCATACAGACATGTCTCAAATCCTAACAAACATTACTGTAATTGAGACTTTGTTGATAAGTATTTCATTACCATAAATATTGGTTCGGCAACAAACACAGTGTTTACATTTATTACGTAACCAGTATTTACCCAGCTGCCAGTAGTTAAACAATTTGATTGCAAATTCGCTACTGTAGCGAAATATGAAAAACTTCAATCAGATCCTACAAATAATAAAATACTGATCCTGAAAGCAGGCTGGTTACTCCAAATCAGTGATTATACATCACCAAAATCCGGTCTCCAACTGGCAAATTTAAGAACAAAGCTGACATTGACACTTGGTGTTGACTAGAGCACTGGCAGAAACAGAATAAGGTTTTTACTAAGTAGTTCCTGGTATTCCTGTTAGTGGGCGGGACCAGTCACCTGCACTAAACTGTGAAGTGTTACCTGCGAATTTTTCAATTCACGCTGCCATGGAGTAGAAACTCTTAGCTATGTAATTACTAGGTGAGTTACTTTTATAAAAATTTATTTCATTCTGTGTTCATTTCCATTAATGTATTCTCTTTTCACTTATTATAGTTGGTTTCATTTCATCTGTCCACTCACCAACATAGATTTTAGGCATATGTGGCATATACATAGCTAGCTCTTGATTGGCTGAAATCAATGCTTTTGATATCATAGGTTTACTGTGATAAAGAACAAAAATATTTCTTCAGAAATACATCAAAATGCTTGTTTATACAAACAACCGCCAAATACTTATGTCATGAACATGCCAATCTATGTCGATAATATAACAATACAAGTGCACAATTGATAAGCTTGTAATAAACAGCATACTCAGGTCAAACACAAACAAAAGATGGAATTTAAACAATTATTTCATTGTAGGTACATAAAAAGACATCTGTCTATGCCTGAGTGAATAAGAGGTATTTTAACTTCTTGCATGTAATTTACATGAGTAGGTTAATATTCGCAATAAGCAAGAAATATTGTTGTCTATGAGGCTGTCTGGACCTGGGGAAGTGAATAGAGCAACCACTACTGTATTGGCTGGAAGGCAGGAAATTTCAGTTATAACATGGCATGATAGCAATGGTATTGTGGTTTTCTTTCTAGAATACTTTGCATATTTATATATAAAAGTAATAGCTCAGCACTTAGGCACCATCAGGACTATTTAGCTAAATAACTCATCCAGCAAATATTTAAAATCCAATTCAGTTCCCACCATCCTTAGCGCTGATGACACACTGTACATATGGCATAAAAGGCTAGCCTAGGTGTACATTTTTTTCACTGTTGGGCAACGGAATGATAATTAGATAGAATATAAATAAATAATGGTTACAATAAAAAAGTAATTTTGACTGAAATGGAATGAATGTGTATTTAAAAGAGGGCCAATAAAATAAAACACCTGTCAAATCAGTAGCATAGGCCTAACTTCACTGGTCCATGCTTCATATTTTAGCGGTAAACAATATTAAAGGTTATTTTTCAGTTTATGAAAGTGCAGTAGATATTACTTTGCTATCATTATTTATTTCTATACACAGTCCGACCTCGATAATCCAGTACCCTTGGGACCAGGCCATTGCCAAACCCCAGAAAATTAAGGATTTTAGAAATCACCCCTAAAAACTCCCTATGTAAACAGTCTTGCCAGCTCATTCCACATTTATAGTGCTATTATCAAAAGCAGAACAATGCTTATGAATAATCACCGTCATTCGTTAGGTTAGTTCCTTGGCAAAATACTGGCCTGCTCCATAAGCATCTATCCGGAAATGCTTACACCTTCGCTATGTTGGAACTTGAACCTCTTTATAAATGCACCTCAAAATCTGGAGAGAGAGAGAGAGAGAGAGAGAGAGAGAGAGAGAGAGAGAGAGAGAGAGAGAGAGAGAGAGAGAGAGAGAGAGAGAGAGAGAGAGAGAGAGAGAGAGAGAGAGAGAGAGAGAGAGAGAGAGAGAGAGAGAGAGAGAGAGAGAGAGAGAGAGAGAGATATTAGGTTTGTTACACCAACAGATATCCATTTGCAAAACTTAATAAACTTAATACAGTTGTATTAAGAATAATGATAATTTTAGTAAAACTTGTTTCACGTACTGAGTGCAATTATATTTCATGCATTATTGTTACGGTATTGTATTATAATTTATGTACATAGCAAATGTGCGCCATTTGCATTCTGCTAAGGTTTACATTATTAAAATCATCAGCTGATTGCATTTTACTATCACCACAGCCATTAGTTGCTAAATGAAACGCATTTCCGAGATTCAATTTATACGTAAATTATCAAAGCAGTTTAAAAATGCAACTTATTTTATATATAAATGCTGTAAATTAAATGAAGTAAAGCTATGATTATCACAGCAGTTTAAAAATGCAACTTACTTTATTTATAAATGCTGTAAAATAAATGAAGTAAAACTGTGATTTTGCCAGTATTAGATGTTGCTTTTGGCTCTTCCAAAATGTTTTGTGGCCTGCACATTATTCATTTCTTCAGCCACAGTTACAAATGTAAACTTAGTGGCACACTCTTTTGACACTTTCCTCTCCATTGAGTGAAGGATGAATACAGATATACAGGTAGTCCCGGTTATTGGTAGGCTAGGTTATCGGCAATCTGGTTTTATGGCACTTGTCTAGCAACGAAAATCAGCAATTTTCAGCGCCGAAAATCACAGGTTTCTGCTTATCGGCACCGATAATTGGGTACTGGCGCTGATACATACCTAACAGAGCGGTGATTTTCAGTTATCATCATGCTGTCAGAACAGAACCCCCGCTGATAACTGGGGACTGCCTGTATTTTATTCTTACATATGGAAGTCACCATTGAAAATCAGCAAATTTTTAACAAGTTGACAACTAACACAATCCTTAATAAACGTGTTAGTTGCGGTAACTGACATCAGCAAACAGCTGTTTCTCGATTCGATTGTTTATGTCCACACTTGCTGTTGTTTATGACAGTGTCTTGCACACAGTAGTAAGTAGTTGTTAATTATATGAAATAGTGATGAATTCTTAGACAAATCACAAAGTTGGTAAGCCTGATTTAATGTAAGAAGATTTGCATTTAACCTAATGAACTTTGGCTTCTATGCCTATTTATTAGTTAAAAGCTAAATCGGATGTAATGTGCATTACCAACGGGATCTACCAAAACCGAGACAGGCATAGAAAGCCTAACATAGTGTAATCTACTGAAAATACATCTCGCATTATACACGATGTATATGATGAAATGTTTTTGGAAAAAATTTTATTGATGGCATGATACACGAGATTGGAAGATACACAAGTATATTGTATACACAAATTACGGTTCTTCTGAGTTTCACAGAGTGTTTAAGTTGGAAATAAACTGTGCTTGTGCATTTACCGGGCAAGTTTCAGTTCTGAAAACTGAAAAATTCCAAAAACTGAAACGTGGCGCTGCCCTCGTAGCCACTCAAGAACTAATGGCGGCCGATTCAAAAACATCCCGGACCATGCGAGTTCCCGATCCACAGAATGCTGGATTTTTGAGGTTGGACTGTACATAGGATAAAGTTTGAATGATGAGAAAATATTGTGATTTGAACACTATCAGAGCATAGGTTTATGTGTAGTCTGGGCTATACTAATGAGACATCATAATTACTGAAAGCACATCATTTGTTTGTGTTTCATCTGAGTAGATTGCTTCATCCAATTTCATCTTCTGTGTGCCTGCTTTGGTATATGGTATTAAGAAAATAAATTGACAAACTTATGATTTACGTCAGAAGGGACGAAGGTTCTATGTATATAAAAACAATCACATGCTACCCAAGTGCATGTGCCACATCTTCGCCTGTTAATGGACAGATGAAATGAAACTGACTATAGTGTGGTTACCAGAACTTTCTTCACTGTTATACACATCAGGAACCAGCTCTACATTTGGCACTTGTTCAGTTTAACTTTGTGATATTGTGCCTTGACTAATTTTAAGATATTTTCATTTTAGTTCACCATTTTACTTAGTCTTGTCAGGTTAAGTTATGTTCTCTACATAATTATGCAATAACTTTTTGTTAACTACAACCCCATTAACCATACACTGTATAGCCTTCCTTCCATACAAAAGATCCCAGTTGTATTAACTTTTCAGGACCTTTATGGATATGGTGATGAGAGAAGTCCGAGATAGATTTAGATACCAAGTTATGGAATGTGGGGGTGTAGAATGATCCATGTCTGCAGATGATACAGTACTGACTGGGGTGCAATCAATTTTAAATTGGATGGTGGAAAAATGGAAGACACTGATTTATTCAAGTATCTGGAAGTAAAGTAAGGTAGAAAAGAATACTCAAAAGAATGGGAGGCATTTCAATAGTCTATAGAAGCTAAAGTTATAATGTAAGAATGAACTGTTGAGCCATCACTCCATTATGAAAATGAAGTGTGAATGCAGAAATGCAAATTTAAAAAAAATTGAACTGAGAATCGTATACAAAGCATAAAAAATGTTGACAGGGTGAGAGATGTGGTGATTTCAAAGAGGAAAATGGGCTAGCATTGGTGTAAGGATAGCCTAGTGTACATTTAGATGGTTTGCTATTGGGAAAAATGGACGAGGATAGGTTAATGAAAAGACCTCACTACTTTTTATATGTTAAAAGGACGGATGAGAAGAATACAACAACTGGATATTGGGGGTAAAAGTATGGAGAGGATAAGGACATAACACCCAGGAAGGGTAAGAATAAGTGCAAGATCAGGAGTGCACATGAGGTTCAAAATAATGCTGGTGGGCCTTCTGTATATGCATATCAAGTGGCAATGTGGTTGGCTGATGTATATCACATTCTGAATTTGGGGGAACTCAAGGCAACAAATTAGGCCATTTTTTGACTGATGGGGTTATGATGAAATATTCTGAAATGCCACTAAATACGAAAACTTCTAAAAAATCAACAACTTGCAATATGTAATGGGCATACCTTCACAAAGGAAAAAATCATGGTGGTTGTGATATTTTATAACAGTTGAAGAAATATCTGGAAACAATACAATAGGAGAATATGTATTAAGCAAAACATACCTATCTGACTCAAGTCGCCATGTGCGTGTTGTGTCGATGTCTTCAGCATGCTGTTGAAGATGCTGTGGGTTACGGCGCTGTTTCTGGGCCTGAATGATCTCTGACCAACAAGGTGGAACAGTTGCAACAAATCTGAAACAATTATGAATTTTAACAAAATAAAACAAATAACATCTGTGCAACCATTCATACAGGGCAAAACCAGCTTCAGCTTCACAATCCAATCATATAACACTCCACATATCTGCAAGTAATTCCTTATTTAATATTTTTTGCCTAACTACCATGATTCTTATGAGCACAAGCATCAATACATCCATATTTCTTTTTTTATGCAGAATAGTGTTGGTAAAACATTTATATCTCCCTCAATAATGTTGTTAACATTAAACTCCATGATTATACCTTCTAGTAATAAATAATGTTAACTTGTACTAGTAAACTCAATACACCTTCTGGCAGTAAATAATGATAGCTTGTTCTTCATGGTGTCAATTAAATCATTGTGGTACAGATCCAGAATCCTCAAGATTTACTCCATGACAAAGGGCACCATTTTCTGTGCTTGCCCTGGGCGCCAGTAACCCTAGTTATGCCTCTGAATGACGCTGTATTAGCAAGAGGAGGAACTAACAACAGGTTCAACAGTGAAAATCAGCAGCAGCCAAAATCAAATGCAATCAATCAGGAGTTGCATGAGTACATGAACAGCAATAACCAATGCTATGACTTTCATAGCTTTCTGCACCAAGAGCCACATCCACTGACTCATGTTACAACAAAACTGTGAATCCTTGCATCTTACAGCAACACTATTCCACTACTTTTAAGTAACTGAATTTAATGCAGATGTGCTCAAAGCAGGTCAGACCTCGTAAAACAAAGAGCTAAATTACAATATACTAAGTTTGAATATTACAATGACCTTTGAGTTAATAAGCAAAATATTCTTACTTTGGACATCCAGTCTGGAATGCTGTCAGCTCAACACATTTGTCCAGCACCTCTTCTGATAAAGGCTGATTCACCAGCAGCTCACCAGCTGTAAAAGATGGAAAATAGAAGGATTAAGATCTTTAATGTGAGAATACTTTAAAAGTTTGCGGTCTCATTAAAGAAAAATAAACAAAGGACTACAAATATTTAAGCATGAAAGTCTGGTTCCTTTTCCAGTACTCAGTTGAATAACTTGACTGGACCAATTTTTTGAAGATATGTTACAGTCTTAACAATGAACTGAATCTTATAACCACCATTAACATTCTAAGTATTCAGGACAATCTCCAAGTTATCATCTTTTAAGTATTCAGGACAATCTCCAAGTTATCACCACTCTGAGTAATTTATTATGAAATAACACTGATGCACCATAAACCTACATTTCATCATAGCCTATTTCAGACAACATGTGAAATCCCAGACATGTTACTCCACTATAGAAGTAAAAAGCTCAGCTGACTCCAATAGGTTAGCACTTGCACGTAAGGTCCCTAAGATCCCCAGTGGTTAACCAATCACACTCTGTGTCTGCCAACATGTCAACAGGCTCTCAAGTCCCAGCCTTTTGAAACTAATCACGAATACTGTATTTCATTACATTGCAATCTTTGTTTCTCCATATTGTATCATACTTCTTGTATGCTTGTGATAATAAAAAATTTTTAAATGGGTTTTCTTTACTGATTCAGAATTATAGTCACCCCCAACCCCCTCAAATGAATGAATGACTCAAAGTTATCTGGCACTGTGACTACCAAGGTCAATGATGCCAATATCATTTCATAAACACTACTAATAAATAAATCAAATTTAAAACTATTTGGGTCTTAATATATAAATAATACCAATCAAATTAAGATTAGATTTCTTCCATGCCTGCTTCAGAGATGAAGCTAAAAATGCCACAGGCATTTTTGGGCATCCTCTCCATGAAACTAGCAAGGAAAAACATGTCATTCTCTGTATGAGCCTAAAAGAGGCATCAATTCCTTGGATCCCAAGATAGGGGCATTCAACCAGAAAATGCCTAACATTCTGGAGACCAAGCAATCTTCGTGAAAAAACTGGTGATCTTTATTCATCAAATTTTTTATGGATTAAGCAGGTATGACCCATGCGTAACAGGCATAGTCCCATCACCAAACTACAAGGCGTATTTCCATACTTCCAAGGTGATATAACAGATGTAATTTCTTTTAATTTTGTTTGAACTCATCATGTTCCAAAAGTCTTGTCAAGTGCCTTGTATTAATGCTTTAAGTTGAGGGAAAATATCCTTAAGCAAAAGTGTTCTCTCCTTGGCAGTATCTCAGCTGCTGTGCCTATTTTGCTAATCTATAAGCCTCTTCACTGCCATGGACTCCCACATGTGCTGAGACCCAGCAAAATATTATTTTCAATCTTCTGCTTTTAATTATATACTCTAAAATTTTTAAAATCAAAGGGGTGGAAGAGCTAAAAAAAATCAAGTGCTTGCAGAACATTTCTGGAATCAAAAAATAGTGAAACTGCCCTCCTCCACAGTTGCTACTTTTTCAATATCTGTTAACTCTGCAGTAAAAATTGAGGCTTCTTGAAGAAGTGCCCCCTACAACTAAACATACTCCTATAAACTCCAATTCCAATACCAGCATTAGATTCAGAACCATCAGTGAAGATACAATCAAAATCACAACATTCCTCAGCATGATCCATAAAAATGCAAAGGGCTTCGGCCTCAGTCAGTCTGCATTTAAAATCTTTAAAATTCTCACAAAAATCTACTTCTGGCAAGTTCAATGGGGGAGTTATTGATATCTTGAAAGGAAGAACTTCATTACCATTTAAATTAAAATTCCCTAAAATTGTTTGACCCTGAATTCAAAGGCCAGCTAGAATTAGAATGTCTCATAATATCTAAAATACTTCTCACTATCAGCAGATTTAAAAATCAAAGAATTTGGAATTCTTTGCAGCCTATACCAATATTTGATAAAGGACTTGTAAAGGAGACCTAGAGGGAGCTCCCCAGCATCAATCAGGCAACTAGGTACTGGTAATGATTTGTAAGACCCTGTAGTTATCCAAATTCCAGCAAGGAATCTAGGATTTTCACCCAGCTATGGGAAGCTGATGAATTTATCTCAAAACCATATAAGAGCTTAGACATAAGTGATGTAAGTGCCTTTAATAGCGTTTTATGATCCAAACCCCAATGAAGGATGAATCAAAACTTCTGGAAATGTTTAATGTATCTAAACAATTACTTTGCAGTCTTTAAAAGATTAGTCCGGTTCAATCTCTGGTTAAATGTTAATCACAATAAAAAAGACTTCTCTAAGTAACAAATCCGTTAACCTTAAAAATAGACATCAGGATCTGGATGCACTCCTGAATACAGAAAAATGCATCATAGCCATTTTACCCACAGAAAGCTTAAAACCATTCATACAAGACCAAATGATGATTCTGTCAATTGTGAGTTAAATTATTTTCCCCACAAATAGATGCCAGACATTTTAATATTTCCACTGTTGAATGGATCCCCCAAAAACCAAACTGGGTTTGTGACAAAATGTCATTTTTTTTCAAGTACCATCTCAAAGATTTCCATAGACATGTCAATGCAATTGGATGGTAACTTGCTTCTAATAATTTGTTCTTGCCTGGCTTTAACAATGCTAAAATTATACTTTCCCACACAATTGGGTAACCATGGTCTTGCCATATTCTATGAATAATATTTAAAAGAAGTTTTTTTGTTAGATAATGTGTGTTTCAGCACTACATATTACTGCTTTCGACTTGTCTGATGACTCAACAAAATTGAATACTTTATTAGACTCTTTATTAGTATCATTCATTCTCTTTAACTTTCTGATTCGAACCCACGATAATGCATGCTAGACATAATTCTCTGCAAACTATCGATTTACATCCTGTGTCTAAAATCGGATCAACCTCTTCTCAAGATTCTTCCTCTATTTTACTAACTTCTCCTATATAAACTTTTTCCTCTTCTTGTCCAGTTTCTAGTTTTTCTTATTTTGAAAATTCTGAGGACAATCCCTAGCCTAATGCCATTCCAACTTGTATACTGCACACAATGTTACTTTCCCTTTTCTATTTATTGGATTTCTTCCATCACTACCTCGATTCCATTTTCCCTGATATCTTTGGTTTTTCCTCTCTCTCCCAAAACTCGCACAGCCTTCTGACCCCACCATTCCCCTTCCTCTTTATTCCCTAATCCCTCAAATATTCTTTTCATTATCTGTGACACTGTTTTATATTCCAACTTTCTTTGACCACAAGCTGCTAATACCATTTGTTTTTGTTTGTCTGTAAGATTTGCTTGTTCTAATACATGAAAACCCTTTGCTTCCCCTTAAAGCATGCTCTTCCCTATCACTCTACTACACTCTGATTCTACCTTTTCATACCTAATTAAACACCTCTCATCTTTTCACTAGATTCTCTTTGTTTTAAAATAATTTTTCATTCTACTGTAATTTTCCCAACAGAGTATCTTTTAAATATACTTCATCTAGTTTGGATAAGATTATCTTTGAACCCTCTTCATCCTTTTAGATATACTTCATCTAGTTTGGATAAGATTATCTTTAAACCCTCTTTACCCCAAAGTTCATCTCTATCTATCACTTCTGTCACTTCTAAAGCTTTTCCTTTTAAGCTCATTCTTATCTCTATCCCTGGATATTTCACTTCTCCCCACACCACAAGCCAATCTTCAACTTGTCCTCTCCATCCTTTAAACTCGCCCTGTATCCCGCTAAATATAGGACATTCTCTTCTCCACTTACATTCCATCCCCAAATGCTTACTGTCAGATCCGTTCATTTCTGACTAACAGCGCTCTTGTTTGCGGTTTGTTGGTCTGTTTGTAAGTCTTTCTTTTGTTTTTTGTGGCTGTGAGTTGACTTGGGCGAGAAGTAAAATGAGAAGAGGTATGTAAATTGAGTAATTATTGCTTACTGGTCGGGCTGGGTGTTTATTCAAGTGGTAACAGCGCTCTGCTACCACTTGAATAAACACCCAGCACGACTCAGTAAGCAACAAGTACTCAATTTACATACCTCTTCCCATTTTACTTCTTGCCTTAGTCAACTCACGGCCATAAAACACAAAAGAAAGACTTACAAGCCAACAACAAACCACAAACGAGCGCTCACAACCTTCTGCCACCACCACTAACTCATCACTACCTCCACAAACACCATCTTCCTAACTCCTGTCTTCTGTACATCTTATGATGTCACAACAACCACCACTGCACCATTCCAAACATAATGAGAGGACTGGCTTTACACCCAACAAAATTAACAGCATACTTTGTCTACACTTCTTAACTGTATAACACCTACACCTACAGTATTTCACTAACCCAAAAAATGAAAAAAATAAAATAATAATGATTAAATTTATAAAACTGACAGATAATCACTTTTTCATAGGTGTTCTCTAGCAGTATGAGAAAATTATGCCCATTTTTATCTCCAGGAAAGCTAAGGGGAACCTTTGCAATCTTATGGTGTCTCCATTACTGCTCTTTTGCCTCCTATGAGAGCAGTCTTCATCAAGCAGCTACTCAACACAAAATCAGAATCTTCAACAATTTCTTCATTTCTGCTGATGCAAGCTGCTTCTCCAGGATCTGTGGGGATTTCCAGCTCAAGGTTCCCAACTGTGCCACACTCCTGGTTCTTGTTTCACTCTTGACACCAGCTCATCCACCTGTACCTGTTACTTCTACATCCAAAGCCATTCTGCTTCCCCTTATCTCCCTTGCCTTCATTCACACATCTGCCAGCCTTGCATTATCTGCTGAGGCTAATGTCTTGAACTTCTTCTAGTCATGCAAATGAAATCAATTAACCCCTTGCTTGCCTGTCATCAAATTAGTTCTTCCCATCACCTTCCTGGTTCCTGCACTCCAATATTTCAGGACAAGTGCCCTCATTTGCTCATCACCTGTAAATGCACATGTTCAGCCACACATCAGTATCCATCTCCATGCCTGCAAAGTAATTTCACTGAACATGCAATCAGCTGTAAGGGTGTTTAGCTATACCCCACCCTCCAGCCATAAGCTGCAACTTCCTTATATGGAAAAGCACATACAACCAGTATCATGCCTGTCATCCCTTACTGCATTCAACCTCACTTCTGCTTCCAGTCATTCTTGCTGAAAGTTGTAGTCCTCTCATTTGAAAAGATCTTAAGAGCAGAGCAGTACTTCTGTATCACTATTTTCTACCCAAAGAGATCCTCCCTGCAGCAGCGCTCTTGGTGCCTTCTGGTCATCTGCCCAGTTTCACTCCAGCTTGGTTGACTTATGGACACACACCCCCTTCACACTTCAGGTCAACCACATACTTACCAAGTTATCTTACAGCCATACACACCCTTTTGTTTCTACAGCTCATGGAAAGTAGAAGCTGTGCAGTTACCTTAATGATAAAGCTCACAATTTTCAGCGCTCCCTTGGATTTTTCTGAATTTTGGATTAGATGGCCCTAGGGATCTGTACTAATGTTCCAATTACACTCATTTATTTTTAATAAAATATTCTTCTTGTATCTCTTTACACAAAAGCCTCATCTTTCTCCCTTCCTTCATCAGAAAAGGCACAGCAAAGTTTTCAAGTTTTTAGTTGCTGTTCATGTGGCATGAGTGAGAACTGGAACAAACTGTCATCTTTAATGAATCAGTGTGCCAGAGGATTTCTTGAGGGCAACACTCAACTATTTCATGGGTGGGTATAAGAGTGATGTGTAAGGATAAGCTCCCATCTATTGGAGCATGCTATGTTGGAAGAATGGAAACAATTTCTCTAAGCTGTTATTTTCCAAACTCAGTGATATTCATGAAATTGATTTTTTTGTCCCAACTGGTTTCACTTTATCTGAAAGGTACATCTAACAACCAGACAAAGTTATATCATTAAACAATCAGAGCAAATTACATTAGAGTCTGGAGCATCTTGAGTTTTGCCCTTCAGTCCCTATATAGTTCCAGTCACTTCAAAGAATAAAGTTATTTCTATAGTACACCAGTCCTCTTTCAATGAATTGTCAGAAATGAAGGCTCCAGGACACTGGGGAAGGATCATCCCCAATAATTCCTTTGGTCTTCATTTTCAAGGGTAGCCCTTGATTCCCATCAAAACACCATTTTTTATAGAAGGAAAAACAATCTCATTTATAACATTGTCTTCAGATTACCTATCAGTCTACTTATTCATTTACTCCACCTTCAAATGCTTAAATATAGTGATATTTACACCTCGGACTTCCAACCAACCCAAAACTTGATTTCATTCCTGCTACTAGGGCATATTCCTAAAAGGAATGTATCTTCAGACACCCCATCTCACTGAAGATTTAGACCCTTACAGCCATTTTCATATCCTCTTCCCTCTGCAGTCCAAGATCTTGTCAGCAGCATATCACAATGAAAGATTCTTGAAAAATTTCTTTTAGCATCTTCAATGACAGTAAGGAACTAAGAGTCTCAGTAAAAATTTCTCTTCACAATTTCATCACAGATGTCTTTGATTTTTATCTACTACTAAAACCTAAAATTTTCTAATAACTACCATTATGTCCAAAGGAGAGATTGTGTGCATGCTGCTTGACCTTTCACAACCACAATTATTTTTCTAGCAAAGTTCTGGTAGTGTTCTTTAATCCCTCTTCCTTGTCGAGCCTTGGGTTCCTTACAGCACTCTCAGAAGCTCCCTTGGTCTCTTCAGGGTCCTTTCACTTGTTGGGGTATTGGCAGCTTAGTGTCTTCCCACCTAATGTGTTACTTAAGTTACATGAAAGTACTGGGCTCGTTGTGAAACATGAAATTTTTTACTCAAGTTACAATAAAGTACTGGGCTCGTTGTGAAACATGAAATTTTTTAAAAACAAAATTCTTCTGGACATAACCATTATTTTAACTAAAGTTCCCACCTCCCAATCGCACACCTCTTTCATAGAGGAACCGTGAAAAACAAAAAGGAATTTAGCTATCAAGGACCTAAGGAAGTTTATGCAAATGCACAAACCTGTCTCAACCACCTGATCATCATCTTTCTTCTACAGCGAAATAAAATGTCTGGGATTTTGTGCAAAACATGGAAATAGGTCATGTTAAAGTACTAGGTTTGTACTGAAAACATTAACCTGGTTTTAAAAAATATGATTTTACTGTCTAAAGTAAGATACTTACGTAGGAGTTCAGGCTCTCTAGCTAGTGTTGGTACACTACTGAATGCTGTGGAAGCAACATTTAATGCTACAGATTCTGCAGACTGAAGTTCTTTACCAACCTCAGCCTCTCTTCTCAACTGAACTAAACTAACTCTTCCATCATCACAGCTAACACACAGCCTCTCTAAACCTGAGGAAAACAAACATGAAATTAAATATGAAAAATTGATTCTCAAACACAATCCTCAAATCTGTAAAGTACAATGCAATTACAATACAGTAATTTCATAATAAATTTGCTATAAAAGTTCCAAATAACCACACACTATATATTTGCAATGTTACTATTTTCTAGATATACAAACCTGAGGTTTTTTTATATGGATGTAACCTCAATAAAAGTTGGTTTGGTCAAAGCTTAGTAACAAGGTAGTTAATCAGCAGTAGGTGTAGGTGTAAGAAACCTATCCACTACTGCTCATAACAGCATCATTTTTACCTTTCAGCAATGTGTACAAATGCAGGGTGAATATAAACCTTCATCTTTTACAAAGAAACTCAGTTGTCAAGCAGGAGGTAATATCCAGAGATCAAAACTGGCATTGATTTCCCCCCCCACAAACCCCACCCAAAATGTCAGCTGCTTGGTCATGTATGAGAGTAAGTGAAGGGTAACTCCTTTAACAACCTGCACACCTTGGCATTTGTGACGTCAAAGGTGACCAGACCTCGCACAAGAGTATAGCTTGTTTGTATATCTTCTCTAGTTTATAAGAACTTTGGTTTCCCCTCATGATCCTGCAAGACCAGCTCCAAGAGTTGCATAAGATTAAGGAAACTCAGATAAGTATGCCTCTTCCACATCTCCCTGTTAAAGGAACCGAGGCGTCCACTCTACAGTCTACCATGAAGTCACACCTGCTGACAACCAGTGTCAGACATTGGGAGCTCTGTTAGTAACTAACCTGCATCAGATCCAACCATTGAGAATAAAGCCATAGGAGGTGGGCAAAAGACATCAACAAGAAAGGATATGAGTCATCTTTCCTTCAACTGCCCTATCACCACTGTAAATCTTAACCAGAGGCTCTTCTGTCCTAGCAGAGCTTGGCAAGTTACACATGCTAAGCTGCCACCACAGGTGGTCAAGAGAAATATCCAAGGATTGGTCAATGGCTTCCTCAGGTATAATGAGGTAAAGGTGGTTTGGCATTGCCAAAAACCTGACCTCAGTATCTGTGACACCAAGAAGTTCCTCCTGAATGCTAGAGACAGGGCAATGGCCCTGACTTCAGGAATCTTCGCCCATTGTTTAGACGGCCTCCCAAAGTCAGAACAAGAGGGTCTTCTTGGATGCTTACTTCTTGTGCTTGCCAGCATCAACGAACAGTTACCAACATTCAGCATGAAATGTCAAGTCCTATGTAAGTAATATAGGTAATAAATAAAACATAAGAAAAGGACTCCTGACTCATCACCGACTGACAGGTTCTGAGTTTTCCCCACAATCACCAGAACGAAAGACAATGAGTGGAGTTACATAACCCTCTGAGTGCCACAATGAGTAGGGGAGATCACACAAATTCCCCTACTCTCTTGCTATTACTAAGACTAGAAAGAAAACAGTACTTAGTCTCCATTGGGTTCGTAAGGCGCCAGGGTGTGAAATGCATGACAATCACCACAGAAACAGACAGGAGCTTGTCTTGGCAGAAGTAAATAAGAAACTCTGCAATCTGAGAAGTGGCTATCAGAAAGATACCCTTTGACCAAATTACCCACAGAAGATGGCCCACTTGCCTGGTTGATGTCTCCAACAGAGCTCCTGATAGTATCCACCATTTCTCAAGCAACCTTAAGGAAAAACCCTTTCTTGCTGGAGATGCTGGACAGTTTCCAGAAGTGTTGTGCAACCAACTCCACAGACTGGTGGTACCTCAACAGACATAGCTGCCAAAACAATGTGGACCACAGGATTTGAACCAACAATTGCATGATCACCCAATGGATCAGATTGAAGTGATTAAGAGAAAAAGACACTGAAATGGTCCTAAAGGTGTAAGAAGACTTCTTCTAATGCAGCACTATCAAGCAGAACTATGTGGCTTACAGGCTGATCACCAGGGTTCCCAAAATTTCAAATACCTTTTCTGCTCTGTAAGTGTAGGGATCAATCTGTCCCTATGACCTGCCACTGGAGATCCCCACTGCCTTTGCATGTGCTGTAGTACATTAACATGACCCATTGTCCCATCAATTAATCTCATAATACTTGCAGAGCCAGGAGCATCGTGCCCATCTTGAGAACAATGTGCAGGTGAGAATCCTCTCGAGTTTACACATCCTAGATGCTCCAAGCCATCCTAAAATAACATGATCTGGTTGTTTAATGCTCCTCCCAAGGAATCCTTTCAGGAAAAGTGAAATCAGTTAAGGCTCTAAATCAATTACATGAAGATCACTGAGTTCAGAAAATAACATCTTTGAGAGACTGAAAACGGTCTCCATTCCTCCAAAACTTCATACTCCAAAAGGTGGGAGGTCATACAAATACATCACACCTACATATACCTTGGCATGAAACAATCAAATGTTCTCAAGGAATCTCATGGTGCATTGAGTCACTAAAAAAAGTTTGTTACATTTCCCACTAATACCAGCTGATCATCAGCTAAGGACCTCAAAACTTGGCTGTGCCTGTTGCAATGAAGGAGAGGAGAAGGATGAGGCAATGAAAGAATATTCATTATCAAGGTTTCTATGAGAAGAGGCATAAGAACAATACTTCTTTAAAATTTAAATAAGTTTGCAAGAAGTACACTGATGGTGACATTGAAAATTGTGAGCTTACACATTAATCCTCTGACTTATGACCCAAATAAACAATGACATATGCGTATAGTCTTCCTCCTTGTCTACAGAAAGAAAAGCACTCATGTCCACATGTACAATGCTCGTCTCAGTGAAGGACGACAGCATGACTGAGACCACTGCAGGTGGGGAACTTTTAGCTAAGGCCAAATGTTTCAGGAAGGCATAAAAGGAAGACTTCCCTGGAAAGCCAAAAGAAGGCCACAACACCTTTGGTAGCTCCTACACCTCCAGGGGATGTCGCAGATGTGATACACTATAAGCTGAGAAAGCAGGTACTACAGAGGGAGCATGAATCGACACTACATCAGCAAGAGCACAGACCAAGGAGTGTTATCTGATCATCAACCAATCTGTGCATATCCTCCTCATTGAGCATAGGGAGAACAGGTTGATACAATCCTTCTCCACCTATACTTCTCCATCAGGCAATTCAAGGATGGCATATTCACCTCACCTCTATAAGCAGTATAACTAGAATGAAGGTGAACGGTCACAGACAAATTGAATCCACAATACACTTAGCTGTGCCCAGGGATTCTACAATGATCATTCTTCCTTGCATTATTTTCAGACACCACCAATCTTACTACAGTCACAGCTATGGGACACAAGCAAGCCAAAATATTGACCATTCAAACCAAAAAATACTTATGTGAAAAATTTCAACCACCACCACAATGCACGACTTCCACAACGTCTACACAACACAGACAGCTGACGAAGATGCAGCATTGTTCACTGAGTGAATGGATGGGTCCCCCCCCACCTCATGCACCTACCACTAATTACTACCTTGTTACCAAGCTTCAGTGACTAAGACCAATGTAGATATTTCAAAATCCCAGGAGATTTGTATTCTTGTGGAAACAAACCTAATTTAACAGACACACAATATGATGATAAAGGTATGAAACTTACTATTACAGTATACAACATTGTTGAAAGACCGGCCCACAGGAGCAGCAACATGACAAAAGAACTCGAGAGTGGAGAGGGATAACAGGGCTAAAGAACCATCCATGGTGATGCAAGCTGCTACTCCACCCAAATCCTTGCTGCTGTCACCATACTGAAAAAGAAATGTTAGTTATACATTTATCAGGAAAATTCTAAAACAACAGCAGCCATGATAATTTGTTCATAAAGTACTGAAAACTCTCAGTGCAGACAATATTTAAACCAAATTTAAATTACTGAAAACTCTTAGGACAGACAAGACAGACAAAATTCAACAACTACTGCCACTTAAAAACAGAAATGATATATGAAAATCAAACCTTCATGAGATACTGTGATAGTGTCAGTATTTATAAGAACAACAAATGCTAACTAATGCTGTTAAAAGTTTTTAGTCTACAGTTTTTTACTCAAGAATATCAAACAAAACATTAAATGCAAGTCTGTCAAAATTAAAAATATAGCTTTGCATATGCAGTGCCAGTAAACAGGCCATATTTGGCGTACTGGAGGATTTCTGGATATTGACTGAGTCTTGTGAGACTGGAATTTCAACAATCATGGATATGCTAGTTTATAACACCAGCATTTTGCAAACAATCCAATTAATCATATGTTGCCTTATTTCTGGGTAAACAAATCTCACTTGCATAGAACCCAGATGACCTTCACTGCTAATGGTCCAACATGGCCACTGGTACTGTTTCCATTTTACCCTCACATTTTTCATGGAAAGAAAGAGAAGCATGCTTGCAGGAAAGGAGAGCAGCATCTCTATAGGACTAATACATTTTTATGAAAAAGTTTGGTTAGTGTTGTTAAAATGTACTGTAGTCAGTTTCATTACTAACCCATTAATAATATGCTGCCTGTCTAGCTACTTATGTGGGAGAATTGTTATGACACTAATGTATAAGAGCAGTATACCACATTCAGGGTAGTTATCCATCCAACTTCAGTCTGATATGGCTGCAGCCAAACAGACCACAGGAGACAGGGAACTCTTCCTCTTACTCGGGCTTGATCTGTCAGAAGGGTATTAATCGATGTTCTTACTTGAGGGTGAATGCTGTTAGTACTCTGAGTCACCCACTGAATAGTCACTTTGGCCAAAAGTGATATTTGCATGCCCCTGGAATGTTTGGGTACACCAAGGGCCTTGAAATGACTAGTCATGCTTTCTGCCAGAGACATGAGATCAGACTAAAAGTCTGCACAGGCCTGTACTATGCACTTCAGAGGAAAACGAGTGCTTCAAGCACTGCTTCAGCACCCAACAGCAAGGAGAGATAAACTTTTGCCATTCCACACACTGTTGGACTGTGAAACAGCCTCCCAAAGGAAGTTGTGCAACTGGAACTTCAGAAGTTCAAGCGAGGGTGCAATATATTACTACCCTAATACTATTCTCCTTGCATTTTACTACATTTCTATCTATTTATTAATTAATTTATTTTTTTATTTTTTAATAAGCAGGGTCTCTTCTTTCTGTATTTCTCTTTACCTCATCTTCCTTCTTCCTAATGAACACCATACTCTTTGGAAGTTTGAATTTCAAGTCAATGGCCCCTGTGGGCTTGTTCCATACAAATAGGTTTCATCTTCTAAATAATAATAATAATGACAATAATAATAATAATAATAAATACAATAATAATAATCATCATCATCATCATCAACACAGGAAAGAATCTGTGATGGAGACTGACAACCTAATCAGTTCAGGCAACAGGATACCCTCCAACTGTGGAAAGCATGTTATCGACAGAGGAGCTGGCCACACAGAGAGGGCCATGATGGGTGCTGCCGGCAGATCTGATACCAAAAGATGGGCAGTCTCACCAGGTGGCCAGGTGGTGCAGTGGCCTTCTGAAACTGCACCATCTGGTGAGACCCTCATCTTTCACGCAAAACCTAAGATTCATGCAGTTCACTAAAGCTAATCAAAGGAGGCAACTGCAAGTAATCTGAAAAGACAAACCCTGTTTGATTCAAAACAGAAATGGTGAATCTTTATGGACCATTCTCTCTGGTGTGACAAAGGATGAAGGTGGTGTACATAAGCCCTGAACTGCCAACAGCAATGGCACAAGAGGTAACTGAATGACAGATAGCAGTGGCAAGAAGGCTGCCAAAACAGGCAAGTTAGGATGTTGTGCCCCCAGAACAGGGAGGCAAGGGCAAGGAGAGCCAATGTCTATATATGTGATGAGCAAGCCCTGCTCGAGGCAGCAGTCATACGAAAGTGCGAAGCTGAAGCATGCAACTCACAGGTTTAGTCACTTGAGAGAGACTTCCTTGCAAGAAGAGTTGGTTGGATGCACCTTAATAGCTGTAAATCATGGAGAAGGCATTTCCCATAGGGACAAATTATTGGAAAAACTTGCTACTCAACTAAAGTCACTAGTGGAAGAGGTTCAGAAAACCAAGACCTTGAAGAGCCTGAAGATATGTAACTGGGATCCTCAATGAATGATACTTATGCATCCATTTCTAGACCAAGAGATACCTCTACTCAAGAGACTACTTGTAGCACATCTCCCATGTCACCTATGGGGAACATGTCTGACCTTAGCAAGGATGAAAGCAGATGTAGATCACGATTCAAGAAAAACATGAACAAATTACATGCCAACCAGGAAGATCTTGACAAGTTTGCTTAGACATATGATTAGGAAATACTATACTTGGACCAGCACAATAGTGCACTCTCTGTCCAACACCCTCATGCTGACCCAAAACATATCACCAAATCATAACTCTGTTAAAGTTGTAACCATGTTCACACACTGTGCACAAAGTTATAAAAAAATTATCTACTGTCAAAGAACAAAGCTGTCAAATTTCATCATGGTATTTTCTGGTACCAACCACAACCTTAAATTTTAAGGCTGAAAGAATCCCACTTTTAAGGCCACCCAAGCCTTTATAATGTACCTACAGTAGATAACAGAAATAATCCTGGTGCTTTGAGGATCCTCCATTCACCAAGATTAGACCAAGCACCAGTAGCAGGGCTTGACATTAGACCTCCAAATTGCTATACCATGTAAGCTATGTGAATCCTACAAGTGAGGAAAGGATGCTTTCCAATCTCCCTGCCATGTTTCAAGTGTGTTCAAAATCTTATTCAAAGCCATGAAGGGGTCAGCCATAGATCAACCCTGACAAGATAAGAAGGAAAAAGGAGTGGGCAACAAGAACAAAAGCCCAACGAACTTACCTTTAGCAATTATATAAATCTAAACATGTAATGGGATTTATATATTTAGACAGTTGCTCTAACAGTCCTTACTCAACAAGGACTCTGAGTCATAAGGGCTCTTGTTATTAATCTTATTACTATTCCTGTGTAGGGTTGTTATTACTACTACTACTACTACTACTAGTGCTATTATTACTATTTTGGAAGAAGACCCTCTCTCCAACAAACAGTAGGAATGTCTGGATGCTGTCTAGAGTTTGTATTGTAGTTTCTTAATCTCTCGAATGAGAGAACCACACCCCTCACAAGAGTGAGAGGACTATTTTAAGACTTGTTCTACAGGGGCTACATGAACACTGAGTACAGGCAGTCCCCGGTTAACAGCAGGGGTTCCATTGCCAGCTGAGCGTCATTAATGGAAAATCGCCGATAACTATGGTAATAAATGGCATTTATGATGTTGGAAGCTTTAATAAACCACTTATCGGCACTGATAAACCGCTTGCCGACAGCGATAACCAGCTTGCCGACACTGAAAATCATTTGCTAATGCCAATAAACTGCCTGCCGATACAAAACCACTTGCTTACACCAATAAACAGCTTGCTGAGCCGAAAACTGCGTGTCAACGCCGATAAAGTGCTTGCCAATGCAGAAAATCACTTGCCGATGCTGATAAACCACTTGCAAACGCCAATAAAGCACTTGCCAACACCAACAAAGCGCTTGTAGACGTCAAAATTCGCTTGCCGACGCTGATAAACCACGATAAACTGCTTGCTGACGCCAAAAATCGCTTCCTGACGGCGATAAAACGTTTCCTGATGCCAAAAACTCCTTGCCAATGCCAAAAACCACTTGCTGAAGCTGAAAACCACTTGCCGACACCAATAAACAGCTTGTCGATTCCGAAAACCGCTTCCCGGTGGTGATAAACTGCTTGCCACCACTGAAAATCGCTTGCTGATGCCAATAGAGCACTTGCCGATGCCGACAATGAAAATCGCTTGCCGGCACTGGAATTCATTTGCCGACGCCAATAAACAGCTTATCGGAACCGATAAACTGCTTGCCAACCAAACATCACAATAATGATGGTAATAAATGGAGATGATGACTCCGTATGCACCAATAAACTGCTTAACAGCATTGTTAACAAGTTATCAGTGCCAATAAACTGGTTACCGGTGCTGAAAATCTGGGTAACGATGCCGCTAGCCAAGTGCCATTAACCGATGCCGCCGGTAAGCGGGGACTGCCTGTATAAGAAAGATAAGGCAGCCCTTAAGAACATCACTGACCCCATGTAAAACCCACTGATGCAGACAAAAAAGTTGACCTTACAATCCATTAAAAGGATCAGAAGACTGCCCATGAAGAAGAGCCCCGTCCCGTCTCTAGTGATGATCATAGGAAGTGGAGAGATTTACCAAATATTGTGCCCTGAGAATGGAAGCTGCCATTAGTATGCATCAGTATGACTGCAAGAAGGGGCAGTATACCAGCATTACATGAGGGAACATGGCAGTAACCCCAACACCAGCAAATCATGAGGAGCACAAACATCCTGGATGGCAACTATGACCATCACCGTCTCCGACATAAGGAGGCCCTCACCATCCTCCGATGGAAACCGTTGCTGAACGTAACCCAAGAGACTCTTCTTTTCCCTAGCACTGTCAGGAGAACAGCAAGGCTTGCCCTTGGGATAACAATTCAGCCACCTGCTACTTCAGGCAGAGTGCCTTATGACCAGTACTCCCAGGGCCCAGCACCAGCCAATCAGTGCCTAAGTCAAGTCAGCCAGATTCTCCCAGATGAGTCACTCTGCTCCCAGTCAATAGGAAGAGGCCCACCGCCAAGCTTGAACAACCAATCAAAAATCGCCAAAAAATTTCTGTAAGCCTGGTTGCAGGTATAAATATGGCATAATTGTACCCCTGGCTTCATTTGGCTTTTAAAAAAGGGTAGAAAGCTCTACTAACCTAAAGGAAAAAATGAACTTTGGACAGCTGCTATAATTTACCTGCTGCTACAAACTCATTTGAGAGATTGAGAAACTACAATACAAACTCAAAAGCATCCAGACAGCCATATACTGTTCAATATTATTATTATTATTTTTTATTTTTTTGGTCTATCACAGTCATCCTACTCGACTGGGTGGTTTTTATAGTGTGGGGTTCCAGGTTGCATCCTGCCTCCTTAGGAGTCCATCACTTTTCTCACTATGTTGCTGTTTCTAGTAGCGCACTTTTCTGCATGAGTCCTGGAGCTACTTCAGCATCTAGTTTTTCCAGACTCCTTTTCAGGGATCTTGGGATTGTGCCTAGTGTTCCTATGATTAAGGGTACAATTTCCACTGGCGTATCCCATATCCTTCTTATTTCGATTTTCAGGTCTTGATACTTATCAATTTTTTCTCTTTCTTTCTTCCTCATCTACTCTGGTGTCCCATGGTGTTGTGACATCAATGAGTGATACTTTCTTCTTGATTTTGTCAATCAATGTCATGTCTGGTCCACTGGCATATATTGCCCTATCTGTTCTGATACCATAGTCCCACAGGATCTTTGCCTGATCATTTTCTATCACTCCCTCAGGCTGGTGTTCGTATCACTTATTACTGCAAGATAGCTGGTGTTTCTTGCACAGGCTCCAGTGGAGGGCTTTTGCTACTGAATCATGCCTCTTTCTGTGCTGGTTCTGTGCAAGCGCCAGACATTCGCTTGCTATGTGGTTTATGGTCTCGTCTTTCATATTGCAATTCCTGCATATGGGTGAGATGTTATTTCCATCTGTTGTTCTTTGGACATATCTGGTTCTTAGGGCCTGATCTTGTGCTGCTGTTATCATTCCTTCTGTTTCCTTCTTGAGTTCTCCCCTCTGTAGCTATTGCTGTTTCATCGCTGGCCAGTTCTTTTGTCTGTCTCATGTACTGTCCGTGCATTGGTTTGTTGTGCCAATCCTCTGTTCTCTTTTTCATTCTCCTGTCCCTGTATATTTCTGGGTCTTTGTCTACTTTCATCAGTCCTTCTTCCCTGCACTTCTTAGCCACTCGTTTTCACTGGTTTTCAGATATTGCCCCAGTGCTCTGCTCTCGATGCTGATGCAGTCCTCTATGCTTAGTAGCCCTCTCCCCCTTTCCTTTCATGTTATGTATAGTCTGTATGTATTTGCTCTTGGGTGTAGTGCTTTGTGTATTGTCACGTGTTTTCTAGTTTTCTGGTCTATGCTGCGGAGTTCAGCCTTCATCCACTTCACTACTCCTGTGCTGGGTCTGATTATTGGTATTGCCCATGTGCTTATGGCTTTCATCATGTTTCTGGCGTTGAGTTTTGACTTGAGTATCGCCTTAAGTCTGCCTATATTCTTTCCTAATCATGTCCTTCATCTCTTGGTGTTTTATATCCTCTCCTTCTATTATTCCCAGGTATTTGTATCCTGTCTCATCTATGTGTTTGATATGATTCACGTCTGGTAGCTTTATCCCTTCAGTCCTTGTTACTTTGCCTTTTTGTATGTTGACCCAGGTGCATTTTTCTATTCCAAACTCCATCCTCATGTCCCATATACAATCCTTACAGTCTGGATTAGGGTATCTATTTCCTCGATTCTCTTACCATACAGCTTGATGTCATCCACGAACACCAGATGGTTAATTCTGTTGGTCCTTTCTTGAGTTGGTACCCCGGAATCATGGCTACTATGAAGAGTAGTGGGAACAGTGAATCGCTTTGAAAGATCCCTCTCCTGATGTTGACCTCTGCTAGTCTTATCCCAGAGCTTTTAAGGACTGTATTCCAGTTGGGCATTGTATTTTTAAGGAAGCTGAAGGTGTTTTCCTCTGTCCCATATATTTTCAGGCATTCTATTAGCTACGTGTGCGGTATCATATCAAAAGCTTTCTTATACTCAATCCATGCCATACTTAGGTTGGTTCTCCTTCTCTTACTATTCTTCATTACTATTTTGTCTATAGGAGCTGGTCTTTTGTGCCCCTAAACTTCCTTCTGCAGCCTTTCTGTTGGTGGGGGATGGTGTCTGTATCCTTTAGGTAGTTGTATAGCCTTTAACTAATGATAGCTGTTAGTAACTTTCCACATTATTGGTAGGCAGGTGATAGGTCTGTAGTTACTTGCTTTATTTCCATTGTTCTTGTCTTTCTGTACTAAGGATGTTCTCATTATTATTATCATTATTATTATTATTATTACTGTCATTATGCAACATGTCAATGGGACAAGCATTTCCATGGCAAACTTCCACAAAGCAGATACTGTATTAACTTACTTGTAAAAAAATAAACAGAAAAACCAACATTAAATTGACAATATACATTTACAAATGCAAACTAACAAATATTAACAATGTAAAAACATACATAAGCAATTTCAAGTGTGCTTAAGGAAACACCAAAACGTGTGAACTCAAAATCATGGAGAATAACCTTACTATAAGTACTCTGACACATCCCAAGTTAAAGTAAATTGCAGTAGTTCTCAAGGCTGTCTTTGCTTGTAATGAAAAAACTGATGTCCAGATAATCTCATATTACCTACACTTGACTTTAGTAAACTGTATACTACACATGATCTGATCCATTTCTTAGGGCATTATAAAATAAATTCTTCAAATCTGATGAAGAAATAATTTAAGCAAGAAGATTAATACTGTACTGGTAAAACAGTATAACCTATAAGAGCAATATAATATTCTACAAAAGTTTATATACAGTATAACCTATAAGAGCAACATAATAAAGATATTCTAAATAAGGTTGCAAATAATTTGTTAATAACCAACAATCTGTATTCATTCTCGTAGTACACATTATATTAATGTACTCTGATTTATATAACACCTACATTGTCTTTTCTTGATGATAAAAAGGTGTTATATTTGGTCTGTGACCAAAAGAGCTGGAGCTATAATGAAATGTCAACAAAAATTATAGAAATTAATGCACCCTTTTGCTGGTTTTTGGGGCTTAGCTGTCCTGCTTTTACTTTCATTTTCACCCACTCTGATTGTATGAGGGTGAAGCTTAGGTTTGACAAAAGCCTTATAATACCACACCAGGTCTTAAGTACTGGTCGTCGTAAGTTTTTAGTATTTTGTCTACTCTGCCCTTATCGTGTATCCGTAAGTATAATGTTTGGGTTTCTCTTTCTTCTACTATTTACTTTCCTATTCATATTTACTGTACTCCATAATATGATGCTGTTTACATTATATTTTACTTAACTGTTTACTCATACTATACTTTTATTTACTGTACAATCATTGTTTTCTTTTTAAATATTGTCTTTGTTTCTTGGCATTCTCTTTCTTTCTATGGTTTTACTTCCTCCTACACCAATCACCACCCAATACAGCATAAGGCAACTGAATACAAAACCTATGATAATTCAGCAATTAAGTATAATATAACTACGAGCAGCAGGTGAGCCCCATAAAATCAAAATCTCATTTAAAAAAAAAAAAAAAAAAAAAAAAAAAAAAAAAATTTGTGATGACAGCATCTTTACAGAAAACAAGGGGAATGCCACACAAGAGTTCACAACAAAAACTAAAGCAGCTAAGTGTGTGCACAATTCTGAGGTTACAAATGAAATCAAACTTAAAAGGGAATGTCTGCATGCATCAAAGTCAACTCTAATATCCAAAAAACATTCTACTCATAAACATGCTACTACACATTCATTGTCTATTAGTCCCCACCATGCTTTCATACTCTTCACCATATGGGTGCCACTTACAAGGTGTCTTGTGTGGCATACTGTGCACTGCTAAAGTTCTTTGCAATCCTTTCCCTTAGGTCCAACCACACCATTTCCCTTCTGTTATTTTCCATCTATTATACTGGGTTCCCTTCTATCTTAATAGTAATTTTCTTTGACTTTCCTTTTACCAATTTTCCTCTCATTAAGAATAAATCTTTTGGGAGAGCCCTACATGTGTCTAGAAATGACATTATGATAAAATAAGATTTTATATATACTTACCAAGTAATTACATAGCTAACAGTTTCTATTAACTGGTGGCTAAAATTTTGAAATCCACGGTAGCGATTCTTTTGTTTACGTTATGATGTGGGTAACTGACCGCGCCCACTTTTGGAAAAGAAGGAACAACTGAGCAGAGGGCTTCAATATGTTTAGGCCCAAAGTCCATGTGAGGGGAGGAGGGTGGGCTCCCACTGTAATCACTTGGTAAGTATATATAAAATCTTATCTTATCATAAATAAAATAATTACATAGCTGATTCCCACACTGACAGGAGGTGGGATGCACGGACTGTACTTCCCCAAAACATTAAAATAAAAGTAATGAATTATGGGAATTAATGCTCGCTAGCATTGCAAGAAATGCTTGTTGTTTCCTTACATGGTAAGAGAGTTGCAGCAGGAAGTCACTGCCTCTGGTTGTGCTCTCATCTTAACTGTAGAGACGTGGCTGTATGGCCAAGGGTCGTCTGCTACATCAGTGGGAGCTTCACAGTGAAGGGTATTTCCGAACACTAAATGAAGTACCAAGAATATTTGCCTCTGCCCAGAAATACAACTGTTACCTACACCATAAGACATTAAAAACACCACCAACTACCACTAAAAAGACTGATGGGTATCCAAGTACAACATACTCCCAGACTTCCCAAGAACTCTACACCATTAATCAAGGCGAGGAGATGAGGAAAGAAGAAATGTTTCCTATAGTCCCTTTCCCAATACCATGTCAGCCATCGATAGAGGTCCTAGGGTATTGCAATTGTTAAAAGTCGTTTCCACATCTCAGAGGTTATGCAAAGCAAATACGGACCTGTACTTCCAGTAAGTCGACTGAAGTATTGCAGAGAGTGAGAGATTGTATTTAAAAACTAATGAAGGGGCCACAGACCTGACTACATGCACCCTTACTTTCAAGATAGGACAATCCTCCTCTCTCAATTGCGAGTGTGCTTCATGAATGGTATCCCTCAAGAAGAAGGACAGAGCATTCTTTGTAAGAGGATGAGATGGATCCTTGTCCGAAGTCCAGAGGTAGCTAGATGAACCCATAATCTTCTCCGTCCTGAGAAGGTAGAACTTTAGGGCTCTTACTGGACAGAGTACCCTCTCAATCTCTTCTGGTCCGAGTGTGTCTCATAGTCCTTTAATGCTGAAGGAGAAAGAGGCCAGGGGTTATTTGGGTTCTCCTTAGCAAGAAATCCCAAAATAAAGGAGCAGACTGCATCACTTCCTGAAAAGCTGACCCTCTTGTCAATGGCCTGAATTTCACTGACACTCTTGGCTGTTGATAAGGCTACTAAAAATAGTGTCTTCTTCGTTATATTTCTGAATGAGACTACGTTCAGGGGCTCAAACAGGGGCCTCTAGCGCCACTTTAGGACTATGTCTAGATTCCAAGAAACAAGTTCCAAGTGCTTTTGTTTCTTAGTGTCAAAGGACCTAATGAGGTCTTAAAAGT
Organism: Macrobrachium rosenbergii; assembly: GCF_040412425.1. Lineage (NCBI taxonomy): Eukaryota > Metazoa > Arthropoda > Malacostraca > Decapoda > Palaemonidae > Macrobrachium > Macrobrachium rosenbergii. The sequence goes on along the minus strand of NC_089743.1, from coordinate 17,856,495 downwards.
CTTGATTTGAGGATATGTCAAAATCCCTTTGTCTAAACACAGCTCAGCATTGCTCTGTAGCCTTTTATGGTCGAAGAGGATAAATTCTTAAGAGTTCCTCAAGAATAAAAGAGAGTCTGCAATCTCTGTCAAAGTTGTCTTAGAAGAAGAGATTCTATTACTTTTGCACCAACTTCAGAAAACTGACCACTTGCTCTGCAGACGTTAGCTGGGGGTTGAATGCCTCCACAGCTTCTCTCGAAAAACCCTTTGCCTTGAGGAGTCTTATGACAGTTTGACTCCTGTCAGAGTCAGTGAAGACAGATCTTGAAGAAGTGGGGTTATCTGAGAAGCTTTTTCTTCTGAGGGAAGAGTCTTGGAAAATCTACCAGGGCTATAAGGGGGCTCCAGAATCATCAACACATTCTGGTGCAGGCGAAATTTGTTTAGTACATCCCTTAAAATCCCAAAGGGAGGGAAGGCATATAGGAACTTGTCGGACCACTTGAGAAGCATGGCATCCGTGGCCCATGCCTGTGGATCCGGCACTGAAGAGCAGAAAAGAGGCAGTTGATAATTCCTAGACGTTGCGAAGAGATCCAGCATCGGCTTTCCCCCAAAGTTTCCATAGGTCTAGACAGACCAATGGATTAAGAGTCCACTCTGTGGGAATTATTTGGTTCTGTCAGCTTAGCTGATCCATCAACACATTCAGTTTTCCTTGGACGAACCTGGTCAACGACTTTGTAAAATTCTGTTCCACCCATAGGAGGATGTCCCTTGCTGCCTTGCAGAGGGAAAGACAGAGTTCCTCCTTGTTTGCTTATGTATGCTAGGGTCGTTGTGTTGTCCGAGTGGACCGCTACCGTCCTTCCGCATACTGCTGATGAAAAGGCCATCAAACCCAAGTGAACTGCCTTAATTCTTTGACATTTATGTGCCAACTCATCTGACCTCACAACAATGTACCGGAGATCTTGTTTCCCATAAGTTCTCCCCAACCCAGGTCTGATGTGTTGGCATAAAATTTCAGGTCTGGAATCAGTGAAAACAGAGACTTTCCTTCCGACGACCTGTCTCTTGACTTCCACCACAGCAGGTGCCTCTTGATTTATTGAGTTACCGGGAACGTGAAGGAGTCTGGAAATCTTTTTCTGTCCTATTTCTCCTTTAAGAAAAACTGGAACATACTCATATGTAGTTTCCCTAGGGAGGTGAACTGTTCCATGGATGCTAACATCCCTAGGAGGCTCCTCCAGTTGTTCGCCGAACAAGTCTGGAGGCGAAGCTTTTCGTCTATTTTCTGTAGACACAATTCTACTCTCTCCTGAGAGGGAAAAGCCTGAAAAAGATGAGAATTGAGAGTCATTCCCAAATACACTATCTCCTGAGAAGGAGTCATCTGAGACTTCTGATGATTTATTAGTAAGCCCAAGTCTTGGGCAAGAATACGTTGTGCCTTCGACATGGAGCAAAGAATCCATTCGTCCAAATAAAACGATATGTTGATGCCCATCAGGTGGAGCCAACCTGCTAGGGTAGCAAGAATGCGAGTGACTATTTGAGGGGCCATTGATAACCTGAAGCATAGGGCCCGAAACTGAAACACCTGTTCCTGAAACACAAATCTTAGATATTTCCGAGAGTCCAGGTGTAATGGGATGTGGAAGTAAGCATCTTGTGGGTCTATCGAGACCATTGTCTCCTTGCCGAATGGATGAAAGGATTGAACAGGTTGTCTCCATTCAGAATTTTGTCTTCTGAGCAAAGACATTTAACCCTTAAGGGACGGCATAATTTATCAACGTGCAGCACCCCAGACCGGGGAAACTTTGAGGTCGGCAAAAAAAAAAAAAAAAAAAAAAAAAAAAAAAAAAAAATCACATCAATGGAAAGAGACTGACACGTACATTCACACTGTATAAATAGAAAAATTCTAAAAAATGTTCCCTACCTTCCACGATAACTTGAAAATGGCTACTTACAACCCCTTGTGGGCCCTCATTTACAAGACAATCGTAAATTTTACCAACTTATATATGTTTTTTCTAATAAATAAATTTATTGTATTTTGTAAAATTATTATTACTGCTCACACAATATCAAAACAAATAAGAAATAAAAGCAGTAACAAATTTTTGGCATATTTGTTGTAAAATATTCACATAAATTTACGAGAAGGAAGATTCAGTAACTTTTTTTTTTTACTTTTACATGCTTTTCTGATATTTCTTTGCAATTTTCTTTGTAAAATTACATTTACAACCAACATACTATTGTAAAAGACAAAAACAAAAAATAACAGCAACCCCTTTGTATATTTACAAGCAAATTTACAAAGACTCATGTGAGAGAGAGAGATGCAGTACTTTCCCCCTTGAAGTCACAAGCATTACTGATACTGGCTTAACTCTCATGTCTGTATAAAAGTTGCCATTAGTGAATTTATAGCATATAGAAGTATTGGCACCTTTGTTTCGAATCATTATTACCATAACAGTGGTGCGTAATTCTGCTTCACACTGAAGCTCAATCTGTCCACCTCCCCAAACTTGTTTTGCTTCACACTGAGGATCAATCCGTCCCTTAAGGGTTAAGGCACTCACATCCAGAACTGGTCTCCATCCTCCTGAGGCCTTTGGGACTACAAAAAGTTGATTTTAGAACCCTTCTGGGTTGACGTTCTGAACTACCTCTATTGCCTCCTTTTCGAGGGGAGATGAAACTTCTCTTGCAAGAGGCGAAAATCTCCTCGAACTCTTGGAGTAGGCAGTTAAGGCGATCGGTGTCTTGATTAAGGGAGGTCTCTCTAGGAAGGGGACCACGTAACTGTTCCTTAAGACTTCCACAACCCACTGCTCTGCCCCTCTCCTGCTCCATTTCTCCCAAAACTGAAAGACCCTGGCACCTACTGGAGTACGGATGATACTCAAATCACTTTTTTGAGGAAGGTTTACAGGAGTTCTTAATTGTGCGGGACTGAAATCATATGGTTGGGCTTGCTCTTGAGGAGGATCTCTGCCTACTACCAAGAAAGGGAACGGGTTGTAGAAGAGATGACGACTTAAAGCCCCCCCCGAAGGAGTTTCTTTAGGGCCCCTCGATGGCTTTGCTAGGAGATCATGTGTGGATTTCTTCTGTAAAGCAAAAGAAAATTCGTTGACCACTGGAGGAGGGAATGGACTATCTCTTGAAAGGGGAGAAAAATGAAGTGCCGACCTCTGAATTAAGGTTACTCCTTTAGAGGTGTATAAACACCATAACTCCCTCTTCTTTAACACTCCCACAGCAAACAGTGAAGCCAGCTCCTGTGCTCCATCCCTTATTCCTTATCCATACATGAAAGAACTCCAAAGATATCTGAAGAAAGAGCTGTAGATAAGGTGTCGTATTCCTGTACTTTACAGGCGAGGGTGCCTACCGACCAGTCAAAAAAACTTATAATCTTGAAAACTTTGAAAAGATTCTTCATCATGTGATCCACCTCTGCTGAAGAGAACATAACTTTTGCTGCAGAAAAGGCCGACCTACGGACCGAATCGTCAAGGCCCGAGAAGTCCCCTTGGGAGGAGGCAGCACACGCCCCCCCCCACAAAAAGGAAGGAGTTTCTCCACCAGTCACATAATACGAATATCTTCTCTTCAGAAGCCAGGAAGGAGGATAACTAAAATTGTATTTCCCTTGTTCCCTCTTATTAGCTAGCCAGGTCTCTACCTCATTAATTGACCTCCTGGCCAAAGTCGAAAGTACCATATTCGATATTCGGCAGTCTTGAAGGTCCAATCGTGACAATGCTCATTTGAAAGGTGGATGCAGGAGAAGCGGGTGCAGCTGGAGAGAAAAACGAAGGGAAACTTCAAAAGAGGAAAATCAAGCAGAGATGCATGAGCTGAGGAAGGGGATTCTGCTTCCTCATCTTTGCCACCTTCCTCCCCCTTCGCAGATATGGGTGAAAGAGACAAGTCCTTAGACGAAGAAGGGTTCGAAGGTTTCTTCAAGATGCCTAGAATATCGTCTAGGTGCTGCTGCAAAGGAGCAAGCGATAGATCCACATCTAAAGTTGTCGTCAAACTCAGGAATGGAAATAAAAACTAGCAAATTGTACAAATGAATCTGTACCAGTGGGCGCAACTGAGCGCTCTGAAACCGCTTGTGTTTTGGAAGCAACTGGGCCCTTGTCACTTGAAGAGAACTCGGGTGCAAGAGGTGTGTGCTTCGGCACCAATACGTGCTTGTTGACTATTGACCAATCAGAGGCCAGTGAAGGTTTGTCCTTAGAGACCTCCCTTAGGCTTCCGGTATAGTTTCTCCCTGGTGCATGGGAGTATGCCAGTGACCTTTGCCTGGGAGAATCGGTGGGCTGAGTGGCCAGCTCCTCCACAAAAACTGTACTCTCACTTATTCCTTTCTTATTTTCCATAAAGGAACAAACAGACAGCCCCAATCTGGGCCACAGTATTCACCACCATGTCAAATTTATGATCAAATTTATGTTCAGGGATGGCAATGGCATTGGGTTAGGGAGTACGGGAACTGGGTAAAGGAACAGGTGGAAAAGCAGCAGGAATAGTAATGGGAGACAAAGCCAAAAGAGGTAGAACTGGTAAATCGACAGACAAATTAGCTGTATCCTGACTAGCTTAACTTTTGTAACTCTTAGCTGTTGCTGTTCTCTTTCTATCTCTCTCCATCTTAGTCAAATGAGAATTCAAGGTCTTCCATTTTTACTGTCGAAGTCACTACATTCAGCACAAGACAAATCAACTGAACAAACTGTACACTTAGTTTCTGATCTTTTCGTACTGCAACCTTTGCTGCAATAAGTAGTGTCGGACATCAGTACAAGTCAAACAGTCCAAGTAAATAGTCACAATCAGGTTATTCAAGAAAACCTAAATATCTACATTGCTGAGAGGCTACCAAAACAAATACTTCACCAAACAGTCACAGACCATACAGGAAGTCCCCGGTATAATTATCAGCGGGTTTGGTTATCGGCAATCCAGTTGTACGGGACTTGTCTAGCAACAAAAATTGGCAATTTTTGGCACTGAAAATCACCGATTTCCACTTACTGGCACCGATAACCGAAAATCGGCACTTTTGGGCGCCAATAAGCCCCAAAAATGGTCGATTTTTGGTTATTATCACACCGTCAGAACAGAACGCCTGCCGTTAACCAGGGACTGTCGTATATAGCAAAGTCTGAGGATTTCAAAACCAGCCGCAGCTCACAACCATCGTTGTAAGCTGGCAGAAACATATTGAAGCCCTTTGCTCAGTTGTTTCCTCTTTTCCCAAAAGTGGGTGGGGTCAGTTACCTGTACCGTAATGTAAACAAAAGAATCGCTACTGCAGATTTCAAAATTTTAGCTGCCAGTTAATAGAAACTGTTAGCTATGTAATTAATTGGTAAGTTACTTATATAAAAATGTGATTCACTGGGCCAACAAAAGTATTTTGTAATCATAATTGTAATTTGTTGATGTCCTGTTTGCTGACATTCTCAAATTTTGATTCAAGTAGTAAAGTAGTAAAATCTTGCAAATTATTATTAAAGACAGCTCTAAAAGAGTAGTTAAGATTTTGACTCAGTAGTCTTGTTGCATCACCTCATTTTACCATTTTTATCATTATAAAGTAGTAAAGTACAAGAACAGTGAATTATATTCTAGATTCAAATGGATCACCCTCCAAATTTTCCCTAACATAAAAGATAAAACCTGGAGCACAGTAACCTTAATTTAGTTTGACAGTTAAAGTCTCTCTATAGAACAGAAAGCATTGCAGGAGTTGAAAGAATGTCGCAAAGAACTTTTAGTGGTAGTAGTGCCTTCAGTACTCCCCACAAAGATCACTGTACATGGTAACCAAAAAAAAAAAAACCAAGTTCTTAACTAATGCCTATTTTACCTTAAATAAACATCCACTAAAAGTTCAAAAATTTTTTAAAATCTACATAAAAGCTGGCCATCTAATTTCCAAAGTGTAAAGATATTTCTAAGCCCTTTTATATGCTTTGAGGAAATACAGTATTGTTAAAGTCAGGTATCCCTATAAATAATTCTTAAAAAGCGGTAATGAAGACAATTAAGAACACAAACCTCTGGAGGCAACATCAACAATTTCTTGGTCACCAATTCCCACGAAGTTAAGAGTCTTGTATTCAAAGGTTCTTCCTGCAAGCTGACGACTTCACCACCACGATACACTCGATACACAATAACAGCACCATAAACTTCCCTCACTCCCCCCACTGCACCATCACTACTACTGTCTGTGGGTGCACTTCCAGAACTATTACCACAGTTTAATAGCCCATCACTCGTGCTCAGTGTCACTACAATGTACTCCCCACAAGGAGTGGGGACTATTTGGTCCACTGTTAAATGAAGCTTGACACTATTTAACTTATGTGGCAAAGGAATACACTGAATGCACTTGGGTTCCTTCTTTAAAATGTCATTCTTGGAGTCCGGCTCGGATGTTGTAGTTGACACCACATTATCTTTGGCTTTTGACTTAGGAATACAAGTTGTCCCCACTTGGGATGTACCTTTACTTTTGACAAATAAGTTGGGGGTGTAAAAAACAGGTCATTAGCTAAAGGATTAGACCACAAAAGCTTTGCCTTAGGGTGTGGTATAATTGTAGCATCCCCAAATGTTCCAACCTTCACAGTGGATTTTTTATAGGGTCCCTGATTGACAGATTTTGTGGCAACTTTATTGCTTGTAGTTGACTGTGACACCTTCACATTCAGATCATAAACAAGCAAATACGGTACAAAGTTCTGCTGGCCACTGGATACAGATGTTGATACAATGGCAGACTCACTCAATGACACAGACTTTGACGGCACTGCTACACAATCAGATTCAATGTCTTCCTCTGTTGAGCCTCGTCTAGAAGAATCTAATTTCATTATATCTAAACTTTCAGCTTCTCTTTGGCTAGCCTGATTAACATTATTTAACACCTGGACTAATCCTACATCACAAGTTTCCTGACGGTCTCCACTTGATGCCCCAAACAATTCATAACGTCTCAATCCCACCCCAACCACCAAGCTTGACCGTGCAGATGATGTCAAGGCAATTGCTGCACCCTTGTATCTCTGAGATACTTCATTAGGATCTGCCAATACACACAAAGATGATACCCTTACGTCATGTGAGGGACGAGGAGGAGCAAACAGTTCATCTGAAAAACAAAGATCAAATAAATGGCTAAGATCAATCAAGATGATGTACATTTAGAAAGGTTACTATTTTAAGTCTAAAAAGTTTTGCACTTTTGGTGATCTACTTGCATTGACTTCTGGCCAATAAATGTCTGCTTACAAGTTACTGCACACAATAGCACAACATAAAAACACCCCTTAACATTTCCCATTTTTTCAAGAAAAAGCTGATGGCGGCTATCATAGTACCATTTATATAAATAAAGATTTGTGATAAATTAACATTTAAAATCACAAGCACACCAAGATGTAAAAAAAAAAAAAAGTAATGCTACATTATAGTAATATAAAACTCAATTTCATCATACACTATCCTTGAGGATCCAACTCACCAACTGCTATATCATCCAGGGGCAATTCTACCACCTGTGAAACTGGTGCTGGTGGCGAGGGTGGAGAGGTAGGGGGTAGCGTTGGTGAAGAAGGGACAGGCGATTGCACAACGGCATCAGTATCAGCAGTAACAGTGACTTGTGCATCAGTTTCAGAACAAGGTCCAGGGAGATCAACATTGTCTTCGGTGCCAACAGAACCATTTTGTTCATCTTCTCCCCAGACCCATGCCTCACGGGGAACGGGGGGTTGCAGGGGAACATCTGTGTACCCTATGGTGTCTGAGAAATGCTTGTCTAAAATTGTTGAATCAGAAGGATCAATTGAAAAACTAACTTCTTTCTGTAAAGGGAAATTCAATGCAAAGTACCATTAGCAACTGGAGTAAAGTAAAATGTGAAAAGTATCAAGTAAAGGCTGGTGAGGAAATTACTATACACAGTATCTTTTAGAGTTTACATAGTAAAAATAACCATTTCTGTGCTAACACAAGAATTACAATGTTGCATATGTGAACTGGTCCTGGAAGCTAGTTAAATTTTTAATTTACATTCAGCTGGTTTGGCAATTCAGCCTTAATGCAGACATGAAGTAAAAACTATTATCTCATTGCATGTTTCCATTTCTTTTCCTGCAAGGTCAAGTTTCCCTAAAAAACAAAAAAATTCTGCTACTGACTTCTGTGGGCCAGTATTCAATTGCGCCCTTTGGCAAATATTTTCAAAAAAATTTGTCATAACATACTCAGAAAATCCTTTATAACAACAGACCTGAGAAATGGCACAAATTCTTACAACAACAAAAATGACATTTTTATAATAAATTTAAGTTTTATATATACTTACCAAGTAATTACATAGCTACAGTTTCTAACTAGTACAACAGCTTAATTTAACAATTTTAGGTAGTGCTTCGATTATTTAGAGCAGGTGACCAGTACCGCCCACTAATGGCAATATTAGGAATGACTTAGCATATAACTTCATTCTGTTTATGCTTACGTCCATCAGAGATGAGGAGGGAAGGCTCCGATCATGTAATTACTTTAAAATAAAAATGTCACGTCATTTTTATATAAGTAACTTACCAAGTATAATTACATAGCTGAATCCCACACTGACAGGAGGTGGGATAGATGGACATATTTTATTCCAAAACATTAAGTAATGTAATGAATTAGAAAAGTTGTTAGCATTGAATACAATGCTTGTTCCTTGTTAGTTGAGAGAGCCTGCAGTAAAAACTGCCGCTGGTTGGTGCTAAACTTAACCTGAAGTGGACAATGACTGCTTCTATATCTAGTAGCAGATTTTCTACTTACTAAGTAGAAATCAAGGAAGCAGGTAATCAATTTGCAAAACATGATAAACTTGAATCAGAGGTTAATAAAAAAATACTGATCCTGAAAGTATAGGCTTGAAGGGTACTTGAAATCAGTGATAATACATCACCAAAATCCTGTTAGGCAACCAGCAAACAATGAAAAGAGCTGCCACAAATATCTGATGTTTACATCGAGGACGACAGAAACAGAATGAGGTTATCTGTTAAGTCGTTCCTAGTATTGCTGTTAGCGTGTAGTACTGGTCACCTGCACTAAACAATCAAAGTGTTACCGTGAATTCTGAATTTAAGCTATCATACTAGTTAGAAACTATAGTTGTGTAATTACTTAAGTTACTTATATAAAAATGTCAACTTTGTCAGTCTTTAAACTACTAACTATTAATGACTTACTTTCAATTCTTTTACAGTATTCCAAACTACAATACTGCCATGTCTCGTTGCTGATGCGATGAACTGGTGGCTGTTTGTGTGACTAATATATGCAACCTCTTCTGCCCTTTCACTATGGATCAAAGCTGGGCTAGTGGCATGTGTGACTGATAATGGAACATTGTGCGTGTATTCACCCTTCACAAAAGGGCAGTTTGGGGAATGGCGTTCGTGCTCAGACCTATGAAAAAAAGATAAAAAATTAAAAAATACACAAATAAATTAAAGTCTTCACACCAAATAAAAACACTATCTCAAGCACTAAAGGTGCAACTGACAAGAGTCTAAATACAAACCATGGTTCATCAGTTGGCTCCCAATAAACAAGGCATACACTACATATGAAGCACATTGCCCGATCATCATCTGGTGCAATTGGCTGATGGAAAAATCCAGCCTGAGCCATCTGTTCTGGCAATGCCCACCTGAAATTAATAAGAAAAACATATTTCTAAAATGCAATAAAAAGGGGCAATTTTAAATTTAAATCCAACTATTCTTTCAATATACTTTCCTTTAAGCTACAATTTTCTTAATTTTTTACAAAATAAATACCACCTTACAAAATTAAAAAGCTCTTGATGCTCTAGAAATGGAAATCTATTTATCTTATTTGTGCCATACTATATATTTTACCTGTACCACATTGTCAGAAACAGTGTGGTCTAGCTGACAATCAAATCATCAAGACACATCATTCATCTGCCTTGGAAAGTGGAAACGGCTGCTTGGAGGAAACTTAGGCTTCTTACACACTAACAGAAGGATATTAATGTTTTTAGATATTCCTATGCAGAAACGCTTTGGTCTTCACACACGAGCGTGAAAGGCAAAGATGCTCAATAAATGGACGATATTTTTTATCGCTAGCGACAATCAAATTAGGTAAGTTCCCGTTAACGTTTTCTGTTGAATGTTTATAGTAAACGGATATAAAAGATCAATATATATTTAATAGAACTTGTTAAATACAGTTCTAATCAAATGTTTAATTGTTTTAAGCAAGTAAACCATTGGTGACTGGAAAATTGATGAGAGAGTTGGTATATATTACCATTTCAAGTATCGAAATCAAAACGAACTTCGCTTTGAGATGTAAAGAAACATTCAGTCTGTTTCTTGACTGATTGAGTGCTGCAAGTTGCTGTCAATATGGCCAAGAAGATGCGTTCAAAGGTGAGTTTTTATTGAGAAATTTGAAAGAATTTAGTGCATATAGTGATTTAAATGGAATTATAGAAGTTGTATTCTCTACTAAGAATTTAAAGAAAATATCAGCTGCTGACCGATAAAGTGTCAGTTCTTGCATTTAGTGCATAACTACGGTAAGAGCCTCTTGTATCACATTCCCTCATCGACATGCTCATCAGGTATTTTTTAACAAGAAGAATAGTTTGTTAATAATAACAAAATATAATAACTTGATGTTGTACACTATTTTTTTAAGAAAACATCAAAATGCACCTAATCGCTCCGCATTTTAGGCTTGTATGTAAACACCTAATCGTTTGAGGCTCAAGTCGCTTCCCGTCAGCTGCTCAGCTTCGCTTGTAGTGTGTAAGAAGCCTTACAGAAGGGGCTATGAGGAAGGTGCTACCAGTAAAATCAAAGTTTAGTATTCTGAGGATATCAGCATTTGAAAATATGAAATGATGACTGGATTGATAAGGCTGGCAATAGCAACAAAGACTGTCAAGAACTTCCAAGGCCTAGTAAACATATCTCATAGGCAAAATATAGTAAAAGTATGTTGGTAGATATGAAGTATTTTCTTTGTATGAGGAAGGCTTCCTGTCACCCAGAAAATAAAGAGCTAACATACACAAGTACTAAGTGAAGCTGGAGGCAACCAAACTTAGGCTGTTAGTCTAGTTTGAAACAGGGAAATCGAGCATTCATAATGTAGAGCACTCAAACCACAGTCACTCTATCCCTAGACATGCCAATTCTAAAGTTTAAAAGATGAAAAAGCAAGAAAGTCTATGAGTGACTATTTGCACATGTGCACCAGTGGACTACTGGTTATAGATAATTACCCAGTTCATTCTACAGCACAGATGGATCTGACAGTAAGGACAATTGTCACAGTGGGTTTGGCCTCCGTACTTTAACTTAGAAAATCCATTTGAGCAATCCTTCACTCAACAAATCCTAAATGAACTCTCAGATGACAATAATGTCACTAACAACATCAACTCAAAAACAGACCATAAATACTCAGCATGATGTTCCTTCAACCAGTACCACTTTGAGAAAAGAACCTCTCACAAAGGCAGCAAATAAAAAATGACTGGAAAACCTTAAACTCACTTGAGCTACATGCAAGTGAGAAGGCAGAAAACAGGGTCTACTAACCCAACCAGTCATAAATGTAAAATTCTTTCTGTCAAGTGTTGATCAAGTTACAGTTAGATGGATATTTCATTAATTTTATTGAAATGATGATGGTGATGGTGGAAAAACAGGTTTGAAAATGAACATGAAAAATTAAACCACATATTAAAACAACAAACTTACTTGTAATTCATGTGAGGCCATTTGATGAATGTAGCTAATCTAGCAGCTTCACTAAACATGGCATCTCTATCAGGTGCACTATTGCCAGGTGGCCCTTGCCCAGTGTCAGGTGTCGGAGGCGGCAAGAGGTGTGCCAGGCGGTGTATGAGGGCCGAAGCAATGGAGAGAGCTGGAGTGTATTTCGTTAAACGTTTCAGTTCACTAACCAAACCTACACACACACTCCTCAAAACCCCCAGTGGCAGTTCCAGTCGCAGTGTGCTCCACTGAAAGAAAAAGTACACTAATAAAGACATCTGGTGGCAATTAAATTTTCTAATTCACTTTTCTAATTCAATTTGCTGTTTTCAACAGTAACTTCAGAAACGCCTCTCATACTTTCAATTACAGCCCTGTATGATAACAATTCGAGAAAACTTGGAATGAACATATGCCAGTCTACTTTAAACCAAGACATAACAATTTCCATGTATGTAGCTTTCCTGATACAAACCTTCTCAAAATAAAAAAAAAAACAAGCAATATGTAGCAGTGCAGTAATGTACCAATAAAGTACGTTACATTAAAAATATTTTTTCCTTAACCTATTCAATACTTGGGTGGGTAACATATCTGAGTAAGGAACATCTTCACAATGACTACTACTGGTCTACAACTATCTATATAACCTTTCATAAATGACCAACAAATACAAGACAGCATTAAACATATTCTGTACATGAAAAACACCAGGGTAAATCTAAAGAATACTGTACACAGTCAACAACTAAGCTAATCTAACCTACCCAAAACCCTCACCTGACTTGGGTACATGGCCTACCACAAGCAAACATTGTTTATTGTTTTCAATAAACAACAAACCTATACAATAATATTAGGCCCTATACATCATGATAGTACAGTAAACAACCGCCCACCCCCATTATCTGCGTTCTCACGATTCGCGGATTTCTCTATGGAACACATATACACATTATTCGCGTAAAATTTACCCATTTGCGGTATTTTTTACTGAGAAATATTCACTAATTACTGTATTTTCATATAATTTTCATAACTAAATGCACTTTTTGTGATAAAACTATTAAAATACTCAAGTATGAGCATTTTTAGTTTTTTTTTGTGTCTGAACTATCAAAATAGGAAGTTCTAAGTGTTTTTAAAGGGGTTTTAAGTATTCACGGATTTTAGCCATTCGCGGGTGGTGCACAACCCCCACGAATACAGGGGGTTTACTGTACCAAACACCCCTAATTTAACAAATTTTCCCCTAAAATACCCTATGCAGCAATGTTCATAACTGTGGCAACTGAAATGTGCAAATGGGTACAGTATTTACAATAATCAAACTAAGGCTGATCACTTTCAGTATTAAGAAGCACAGCAAGCAAAGTTGTAATGAATATTTTTTAATACACAGTGACTTTTTAACCATAAATTCCAAGGTACAAGAAAAAAAAGGACTATGAACAGATTCTATACTGTATGTACTTAAGGTCATTCAGCATTCTGTTTAGTGACTGATTTTAAGAGGCCCAAAAAAGAAACATCTTCAGGGACTTCCCTAGTTTAAGGGTGACATTTACAATATGACAAAATTTGGAAGTAATTTGTATTTTTCTTAACATACAAACCTGAGGTCTTTACATAGGAATTACCTTCAGCGTGAGCTGGAGCAGGCTATTCTACAAATGAATGTTGTTTGGTAATTAAACTGCCGAGTTGCGCAACTACTTGCCTTATAGCCAAGGAAACAGAATGAGGGGTGGATACGGGTGGGAAGTGTATGTAAAGACCTCAGGTTTGTATATTAGGAAAAATGGAAATTACTTTAAAAATTTGTAATTTATTCCTACACAAATACAAACCCTTGGTCTTCACATAGGAAGCCTTACTGATTGGTGGGAGGATCTGAGTAAACTTCATAACCGACTGGAGGTTCGCCTTACCTGGGAGTTTTTCTTGGTTGTGTAATGTCGAGCAAAGGAAGTAGTCCCATGCTTCTGATCAGGGGAACAATTGTGTGCTCAACTGTCAGGCTTACAGGCTTTTCAAAGTAATAGGTTTGGAAGCAACATTACTTCAAAAAAGGCTTGGAAGAACACTATGTCAGAGACAATAAAGCCAAGATAAGTAATGGGTTAGTTTTATTGCCAATCCCTCTCTTCCCTTGCTAGAGTGAGGGCAGGACTTGCTTCTATTAGATCATAACAGTGGAAAAAATTGAAAGGCTGACTACTCACCTGCATCTGTGTTCGTCCAGCTCATGATGGCGTAACAACCTATCCTTTGCCTGCTGGAAGAGGAGAGGTACAAGAAGAGGAAAGAAGGGGGACAAGTCACACACACTCGCTCTCACTTCTATGACCATACATCTTAGACCAGATGCCACCTGTCCTGCTAGGGGAACAGGATGAGCTACACAACTTGTTGAGTAGCCACCACAGGACCCAAAATAAAGGTGTCCAAAGACCTATGGGCAATGTCCCCCAGATAAAAGGAAGTGAACATTGTCTGATGCAACCACGCCCCTGCTCTCAGCACCTGATTCACCAACTGGTTCTTCTTGAATGCGAGGGATGGAGAGATGCCCCAGACCTCATGAGCTCTGGGCCAGAGAGTACCCAAATCCTCTTTGTTTGACGTTGAGTATGCCTGCTTGATAGTCTCACGAAGCCAGAAAGAGATTGTGTTCTTGGACACCTCTTTCTTGGTCTTGCCAGTACTAACAAAAAGTCATCAACACCCAGGCCTGAGCTGTCGAGTCCTTTTAAAGAGGAACTGCAGCACTCTAACTGGACAAAGTAGCATAAGAAAGACCATGGAGTTCACCTACTCTCTTTGCCAATGCCAGGGAAGCAGAAATACAGTCTTGAGTGTCAGATCCCTGTCTGACAACTCTTGTAAAGGCTCGTAAGGTGCACCACTCAGGCTCTGAAGGACGAGTCACATCCCACTCAGGGGACCTGAGTTCCCTGGGAGGGCAAGACTTTTCAAGGCTTCTCACCAGCATGGAGATCTCCATGAGGAAGAGAGATCTCAGCCCTTTAGATGTAGGATTAGCCCAGGGCGGCTCTGTAGCCCTTACTTGCTGAGACAGACAGATGCTTCTCTTGGCGAAGGATGACGAGAAAGTCTGCTACCTGCTGAATAGTACCTCTGTCCAGAGAGAAACCTCTTCCATGACACCAACCACAAAAGATGGGCCATTTCCCTTGGTAGATGTCCGCAGAGGATTTCCAAAAATATCCATATCCAGACATCTCTGACGCTGTTTGGTGAGAATAGCCTCTTGCTCACAGGAGATGCTGGATAGTCTCCAACCATGAAGGGATAGGGACTCAATGGGCTGGTGGAACCTCTCTACATGGAGTTGCCAAAGGCGGTTGTGCCAGGGATGAATTTCTCTCGATGCCTCAGATAGCAGAGCTAGCAGGTCCGGGTACCACTCAGCATCTGGCCATTTAAAAGCCACCAGGGTCATCCTGAGGTTCGTGATGATCATTACCCTGTTGATCACCTGACAAATAAGACAGAACGGAGGAAAAGCGTACGTGTCGAGATTGTCCGACGGGTGTTGAAAGGTGCCCTCCGCTGTAGCCCAAGGGTCCGGGAAGACGGAGCAGGAACTGGCAACTTCCTGTTGTGCATGGCTGCAATAAGTTTCAAGAAAGTATACAGTGGACCTCCCCGTATTCATGGGGGATGTGTACCAGATGCCCCCGCGAAGTTAAAATCAGCGAACACTTGACACCCGCCCCCCTTAAAAATGCTTATAACTGCCTATCTTCAAAGTTCATACACCAAATGTATACCTAAAAATATCATCCTACATCAAATATACTTTAAACTATTATCCTATTACTGTATTAATCTTTGAAATTATATTATTAATAATATAATTTCAAAGTCATCTTAATCATTTAACCTTTAAAAATATACGTATCTAATATACGGCTTACAGCTACGTGTGGAAATAATCCAGTGCCCCCTACGTATTCACCATGCAAATTTTCTTTAATACAGTTACTATTCAAGCCATCCTGTTTTCTTTTACAGGGGAAACACTGGTATGTGCGTAATTCATAAAAGAGAGAGAGAGAGAGAGAGAGAGAGAGAGAGAGAGAGAGAGAGAGAGAGAGAGAGAGAGAGAGAGAGAGAGAGAGAAACAAAAATACATATGCACATTAAAAAAATTTAATACAACGTACATATTAAGATTTCTACACACATAAATCATGTGGGTACTCACCAGTGATGAATCTTGATTAAAGATGATGATGAATTAGCTGTGCAGTCTGATGAATGACCACGATATGACTGCACAGCAAAGTAGAAGAGTTACATCTCCTCTGAAGGCGCCTCTTCACCTTCAGGAGGCGCTTGGGGAGGCACTTCTTCTAGCGCTCGGGGAGGCACTTCTTCAGGCGCTTCATGAGGCACTACTTCAGGCGATTAGGGAGGCTAGCAGAACTTTAAAGGTGCCCTTGCCCTGGGCACAGTACCATAATAAAAACAACCTGATCATGTTGTCACCCACACTAAAGTAAAACCACAACCCAACCACTAAGAGTGCCGGGTGCTCCGGGTACATTGTACCCCCTCCGGCTCCCCAAAATCCAACACTTAACTACAAGGTAAAGAGGCAGTAGGAGAAAATCCTATGCTTCCTTCCATGATGCCACGCCAGTAACTAAAAACTGCAAGGTACTGCCAAAATTTTAAACAATGTTTCAACTCCCTCAGAGTTATGAGAAACTAAGAACGATCATACTACCAGTAGGTTGATTGTCAAATGGGTGTAAGGGATATATAGTGTTTGAAAGCTGACGAGGTAGTCGCTGTTCTGACATCTTTAGCTTTCACCAGGAGGAGGAAAATGCTTCCCCTAAATCTGAATGTGTCTCATAAGATAAAGTCCATTAGGATAAAGGGTAACACATTCTAATCAGAGAATGAGACGAGCTCTTGCCCTAACTCCCTGGGTTATGGATAGCATGGGACTTCCGGCTTTTTAGGCAATACCATACCACCCACCTGGGCAGAGAGCTCCCTGTTCCTCCTCAGAGCCTTCTGTATCTCAGAGAAGGTGCTGGTGCCAGGTTGCAGTTGCCGCCAGGAGTTCTAATCAGAGGAAGAAAGTAGTTCTTGCCATTACACCATAGGTTCTGGATGGACTTCTAACCTGAACATTCAAACTGGACAGAAAACTTTAGAGTCTTCCTCAGAGCTAGTGAGCGCTACTGGGTGCTCAGAGCAAAAGCTGACGTCATAGCCAGAGCTGGTGCCAGGCTATTGCTGACGCCAGGATAGCAGGGCACCACACGAGCTATGAGCTTGGGTGTTGTTGGCACTCCTGGAAGTCACGGATATCCGTAAAATTCCTAAGGGAGAAAGAAAACAGACAAGGTATTGGATGGATCCCTACCCTTAGACTAAAATCCAAGGAGAAACGAGCGAACCATGTCTCCTTCTTCCTTGCTTAGGCTTGTTAGGAACTTCAAAGGAAATTAAGGGTACAGATGCCAATGAACTAGGTCTCCATGCTTCCACATGAGTTATGAATAGTTCCATACCCCTTAAGAGGGATAACTGCAAAAGGAACATGGACGTCTCGCAGAGGAGACGTAGGGCCTGAGATACTAGCCTCAGAAAGTCGATCCCCAGATGAAGAGAGAAGATTGACTTCCACATCTTGCAATGGTCTCTGCTATACGTCTCAAAAAGATCTTCAATTGATAATCCTCTGGACAGTCTGGAGTCGGTCGGAGAAAGATCTGACTACCTTGGTAGAACTCTTGAAGTGAGGTTGTCCGAGAAAACACAGTGGGGGAATATCCTGTAGAGTCTGGCCACAACCAAGCAGGTTCAGGGACCATGATATGGGCCAGAATAGGACTAAATGGACAAAATAACTTAGAGTTAGCCTGAAGATTGTGTCGCTCCTCCTTGATCGTGATGAAGGGCGTGAAGAGAGGAGGTGCGATGGATCTGTCTATAGCATGGGGTCTGTTGCACATGCTATAGGGATGGTATGGACCACAAAAGGAGGAAAACAAAGATTCCTTGAAGGGGCAAACAGGTCCAAGAAGGGTCTGTCCCACAGATTCCACAGATCACAGCAGACGGTCCCCTTCTGACGTCTCAGTACATCTGATAGGGTTTTAGTTCTATGAACTGATCAAGTGACTAGAAGACCTGACTGATCTGTCCACAGAAACAGGGCTCTTCCTATAGAGGTGGGAAGACGTGGGGTAGAGCCTTGCTTACATAAAAACATTAGAACTGCGGTCTAGTCTGAATGGTTACCACAGTCTAGGAGTGCACTAAGTTCAAAAAGCATTGAAGTTATGTGAACAAACTTCCAGCTCTATGAGAAGGAAGTGAAGGATCCATCTTTCCAGAGACCACGCCCTGGAAAAACCCTGCTTCCCTAAGAAGGCTCCCAAACCTGTGATCAAAGTGTTGAAAAGAAATCCAAGACTAGGTTCATGAATGAAGGAACTTCTTTACAAACTACTAAGTTTGGACAACTATAAGTATTTAAATACAAGAGGAACAAGGACTCCAGAGAAAACTTGTGCTGCCAGGAGGCCAACACCTGGCAAGTTCAAGGAAGGGTGCTTCCTGCATCTCCAAAATCCATTCAATAACCATGAAGACTAAAGGAAGAGGCTGTCTGGCTTGTTCTCTATCTGCTGTGGACATGCCTCACATTGATGATCATGTAAACTTGCAGCCAAAAGAGCAAACTAGTTGAAGGACGGGAAGAATCGCAGACAACCATGTGAACTAGCTGCCAACTCTGCGGACTTTATGACAGTCAAGTGAAGACGTTGAAATCCATGCAGATTCAACGAAAACTGAACTTGACAACGCTTAGCGTGGACTCAACGTTACCCTTGTACAAAACAAAGATGTGCAGAACTGTACGCAGAGAATGATTCTGAAAAGTTCTAATGGCTTGAAAAATTCCAAAATTGTAAGAACCTGGGCCCCATGAACTTACGCCAGGCGTATGGAGGTGGCCGCCGAGTGCTAGATATAATGATGAGCGCTCTAGAGCATGTGCTGGGCGCTTGGACGAATGTGCCAGGCACTAGGAAGTGGTGCCAGGAGCTCATGAAAGGGTCCAGGTAAACGGGAATTGGCACCTTACAGGAAAGTCGTTCAACAAAGAATGAAACTGCAAGAAGACCTTGAGAAGACGGTAGTTTTTGCCACTGACAGGAAGTAGAGAACAGCACCTGTCAACATGTAAATCTTCAGTGGAGTGAAGAGCCAAGAGGCTTATGGCATTCAGTCTTCGCCCGAAACCTTAGAACTGAAGGAAAATTGGAAGATGCACTGTAAAAGTTCCATTAGGTCTGTCCAATTTGGCCAACAACTCGTGGGCGCCAGAGCTAGAGTAGGCTCACTACTAATATCCCAGGCAGGAAGAGGGGGAAAAAGGGCAAAACTCTCGGATCGTCTGAAAGCAGAGATTCTTGGCAGACGGAAAAACTTGAAAGCCCGAGAGATGCGACTGAAAGTTGACAGGAGGACTCTGGCCAGTGCTCCTGATGTCAGTCCAGAAAATTAGGACTTCCAACAAACTTGACAAGAAAGTCTAGATCTGACAAGGCACTAGAGTGAGGGAAGACAAAAGACACTTGTCTTGCTCCTTTTAAACGAAAGCCAAATTTCCAACCCTGACAGATGCTTGGATGACTAGGAAATAGCCCAAAAGAGGACGGTTCCTTCAGCAACTCCACACCTCTGACCCATAAGTCTTGTCCAGAGGTAGGCTTGGTCTCTGTCCAATGGGAACTGGAGCACAAGACAGGACAACAGCGTGTTCTTAAAATTCAGGTGCCGAACCAAAGAACTGGTACCGGACACAGCAGGTTGGGGTTCAGATCCCTTGGATCCCACTACACGCTTGAATCCCTCGGATCCCACTGCATACTTGGATCCATCAGATCCCACTGAGTGCTTGGATCCACCGGATCCCACCAGGCACTTGGATCCATCAGATCCCACTGGACACTTGGATCCATCAGATCCCATTGGACACATGGATCCCTCAGATCCCACTGCGTAATCAGATCCTACTGATTGCTCGGATCTCACTGGATGCTTGATCTCTTGGATCCCACTGTACACTTGGATCCCTCGGATCCCACTGTACACTTGGATTCCTCAGAACCCACTGGGCGCTTGGATCCATTGGACCCCACCGGACACTTGGATCCATCAGATCCTACTGGACTCTTGGATCCATCAGATCCTACTGGACTCTTGGATCCATCAGATCCTACTGGACTCTTGGATCCATCAGATCCCACTGGACGCCTGGATCCATAAGCACCCTTTGGACGTCTGGGATCCACTTGGCATTTAGAGGCCACTGGGCGCTTGGGAGCCACTGGAAGCTCAGTATAAACTGGGAGCTCTGCGTTGTCCCAAAAACTACAAGAGGGCTCCTGGTCCCTATGGCGCTTACAAGGGATCAAAGGAGCCTGATCCTCCACTGCGAGCCTTTTCAATGGCCTGGAAGAATCCTGGAAATGCCAGCTGTGCCCTTTAGACTCAGAGTCTGATCCACTGGAAGAAAAGCTGTGAGGGTCCACTTGTACACCTTTCCAGAGGTTATCTACCAATGCCTGGGAAATAATGAAAGGTTCGGCTGAGGGAGCAACTACCCATGGGGAAAAAACCCCTTCAGACTCCCATGGACCAACAGTATGCCTCCTCCTAGGTTTAGGGGAGTCTGACAGGGACCAGGTTTAGGAGATCTGATAGGGCCAGATAGCCACATCCTCCACTACACATCCAGTAAAACGCCTTTCCAGTAGCTGTCTGTCGATACCTGGGACCGGCAACAGGCTCGACTGAGGGGGCAACTACCTGTGCGTAACCCCCCAACCTACCTTGGACTTCCAGTATGCCTCCTCTCAGGTTTAGGGGAGTTTGATAGGAAATTTCTCTCTAGGAGCATCAGGGTATAAGTAGACACCTCCTCCACTGCACAACACTTCACTATTACAAGGTTAACTTCTGTTAACCCAGACACAAGACTGGCAATGGCTTGGGAAGGAAGCAAGGGAGCCAGGCATAGTAGCAAGAAGAAAAAAATTATAGGCACCAGAAGATTAGGAGCTGGTGCCAGGCGCTGGGTGCTCCCAGGTGTAGATGGTGCCAGGCAACTGGGCATCAAGTGAGCTAGTAGCTCATAAGCCAAGAAATTGGGAGCTGGTGAGCGCTCCTGGGCATTCGGAGCCGATCCTCGGCTGTCAAGAATGTTAATTCTTCCAAAAGCCCAGCGCAACCAAAAAAAGCACAATTTCTCTCCTTACTACGTTCTGCCCTTACACTTTTTCAGTTCTCTGCAGAGGAAGTGTAATAAGATGTTTAATTAATTCCTTGAAGTACAAAGAATACCATCATACAGACAAATCTCAACTCCTAACAAACATTATTTGAGACTTGCGGAGATATATAGAATCATTACAGAAAATATCGGTCCTGTAGCGAACGCTATGTTTATGTTTTATTACACTACTCGATGAAGATGGTAGTGAATGCAAAGTTTACTTTACCACGTTACTCGGCAACATTTTATATTATTACATTACTTGCAGTAAATGGTAGTGAATGCAAAGTTTACTTTATCACGTTACTCGGCAACACTTTATATTATTACATTACTTGCAGTAAAGGAGAGTTAAAATAAAGATTGTAAATTCACTACTGAAGAGGTATTCATTATCAAAAAAATCAGTTCACTAGTGAATGTAAATATCGGTTCGACAACGAACCAATGTTTACGTTATAAGATGCCATTCAGCAAAGGAGTTAAACAATTAACTGCAATTTTCCCTGTAAAAGTGAATAATTGATATAATAGACTCATCCTGAAAGGTTTTGGCTGCAGCTACTCGACTTTCGGATTGAACACCAAAGTCCAGTTAAATAAAATATAAAAGCTGCTGCTGACACCCGATGTTAATACCAGACGTGACAGAAACTGACTGAGGATTATCTGATATGTTGTTCCTAACTCTCATGTTAGGGGGTGAGACTAGTCACCTACACAGAACATCGGTGTCGCTACCGTGGAATTTGAATTTAAGCTGCTGCGAATAAATGAAAGTAATAGCTATGTAATTACTTGGTAAGTTACTTACACAAAATTGTTCTTTTTACCATACTGTATACAGTAATACCCCAATTATCTGCATCTGCACTATCTCCATGCAACCACAGCCCACCACAGAATAACTTTGATATATACTGTACAATGAATAAAAAGCCTTCCATTTGGTGTGCAACATTGTCAGGATAGAAGAGTGTGATGGTAAAGCTGTTAATAGTTCACACAGCATACCGATAAAGGAGTATTGTGGGGGGGGGGTTAGACCTGGGTAATTGCATTCACAGAAAGGAGGGCTGAGAGAGCAGAATGGAGAGAGCTGGAAGACTACTCTTCTGCTTAGGATTTTTTGACTTATTGGAAAAAAAAAAGCAGAAACATCAATGTCATTTTGTTTATCTCCTGTGAGTGGCTGACAGAGGTGTCATCACTATGTCATAGAAGTTTAGTGGCTGGGAGAACACTAGTCTTCTAAGCAATGACACCATGCAACATAATTTTGTTCACTGCCTCTGAGTGGCTGATTGAGATACATCACAACTACATCATATAAGTTTTGTAATCTTATTAGCTGCTTATGAAGACACTAATGCACCAGTTCTGATGCAAGCTCTACGTCATTTCTCAGTAACTGCATACACTCGTCCCCCGCCTATTTGCGGTTCAGGATTCGCGGCTTCACCTATTCATGGATTTTTCTGTGGGACTTATCCCCGAACTTTCGCGAAAAATTTGGCACTTCACGAATTTTTTTCATTGAGAACTATTCGCTAATTACCGCATTTTCATGTTATTTTCATGACTAAATATATTTTTTATGATAAATCATTTACTAACTTTCATATATTAATATTAAAGTACACAGCAAACTATCAATAAAGTTGTATTTTTTTCAATGCATATTAAATATTAAGGTACTGTATACAGTACTTAGCTTCCCAGTGTTTCCACATGTACTGTACAAAGAAAATGGGACTGCTTCAATACTGTGAGAAAATGGATATACTTGAAAATAGGGGTAACTTGAATAGTTTTCACACTTGGCTATAAACCATATATTTTTAATCCTTAATGGACAGGCATCATCAAGAAGATGATCTATAACAGGTTTTGAGTGACGGATGAGCTAACACACGAGTATTAATATTACTCGCCATACGATTTGGATGGATTTAGTGTGAGAGATGTTCATAGTACAGTACTTCAGTAGTCGATACATGACTTATGGCTACTGTGTAGCTCAGCACAGGATGGGGGAGGGGGATTAGTGTGTCTTGAGACTTTTGCAATTGGTTTTAGTTCTTATCTTTCATGATAGTATGTCAGCTATAACTGTAATTTTGCAAAGAAACACTAGAAAAAACATGTATACCTTACAAAAAGTTACTACATCTCCGCATCTCGGTAAATCTCGTAAATAATTTACAAAAAATATACTGTACTCAAAATTTGTTACTGATTTTAGTTCTTATCTCTTATGATAATTTTACAAAATAAAATAAATTATTAGAAAAAACATGTATAACTTGGTAAAATTAGCATATTTTTATGAGTGTCTTGTAAGATAGGACCCACACAGGATGTAAATAGTCACTTTCAACTTCCTGTGAAAGGTAGGGAAAATTTTTTAAATTTTTTTCTTACACCATATGCATGTGCATATCTCCCTCTTTCCATTGATGAGTTTTTTTTCTTAAATTGGCCAACCTAAAAGTTTGACCATTCTGGGGGTGTGTTTAATATATATTTAGCCTGTCCCTTAAGGGTTAAGGGTATTTTTTACAGCCATATATTTTTAAGGGTAATGCTGTAAGATGACTTCAAATGATACTAAAGTGTTTTAAATAATAGTTTAAGGTAGATTCTGTGTAGGATGAGTGTTTAAAGTATGAAAGAAAATGGATGTACTTGAAAATAGGGGTGACTTGAATGTTTTTACACTTAGCTGTAGGCCATACAGTCGACCCTCATTAAACCGAACCCCGTTAATCCGGATATTGGATAAGACAGACACTGATGAGGGTCAGCAGATTTAAAATACGTAATGTTTGACCATGATTTAAGATAGTTACTGTTCCTCCACTCGTCGCGTACCATTTTCCTTTTTATTTACCAAAGGTAAATTAAAAACTTTGCATTTATATTTTACATATATACTGTTCTGTATTTATACTGTACTAAACTGAAATGCTTTTAATTTGTAACCAATTTAACTTGCACATAGTACGTACTGTCATTAAAAAATGCTATTGTATGGAACGGTAGGAAGTATCGTAGCCAATCACTGAGCATTAACAGTTTTACCTATCTGCTGCCTGACTGGTAGCTACAGTACAATGCTTTGTATGTTTTCTAGGAAAAACACGTGACATGGGTAAACTTTACAAAGACATAAGCCGAGTTACTGAACAATACTTGTGTTTACGTGGCAAATGAAAAAACATATGAGCAAAGAGAGAGAGAGAGAGAAATTGCCCATTCCCTCTATGAGTGTAATTCTAGAGAGATTAAAGAGAAGAATTTTGTTTTAAATGTATGTCAACAGTGTCAGTAAATATCTTCTGAAGAAAAAAAAAAAAAAAAATTGTTGCTGAAGAATCTGGAACAATAATTTTGCACTCAAAATACCGTAATAAGAAGGAATTCATTCTATTCTTCATGTAATCAGTAAAATACATACACTATTAAAAACTATGCGTTGTATTCAAACACACGCACTTATGTCATCGTCAGCTTCTACGAGCAAAACATTCTTTCTCAGACAGAGTACAACTAAACCTGATTGGTTGGCTGGTTGCCATGGAGACCTGCTAGCCAATGACAGCCCTCTACTTCTGTTCTATTTATAGACATATGTCATGATGGCACTAAGTTTGAACATTGCCATGATTGTGATTACAGGCAATGCCCGGTTATTGGCGGGGTTCCATTCCCAACAGCGTGACGATAACCGAAAATCGCCAACAACCGAAAATCGGCGATGATAGCGCTGATCCAATCGGTGTCGAAAATTCAGTTATCGTCGTCGCTAGAAAAGCGCTGTAAAACCGGAACGCCGATAACCGGGGACTGCCTGTATTTGACTGCTGATGGCAAAAATTACTCAACAATTTGCTTTTATATAATTATGTCTTCATGAAAACAA
Source organism: Macrobrachium rosenbergii (assembly GCF_040412425.1). NCBI lineage: Eukaryota > Metazoa > Arthropoda > Malacostraca > Decapoda > Palaemonidae > Macrobrachium > Macrobrachium rosenbergii. The sequence continues at coordinate 17,831,366 of NC_089743.1, read as the reverse complement.
GAATTCAACAATAATTTTAACTTTTAATATAGTGATATGAAAAATCCCACAACAGTCTGTCATGGAATGAGTCATCAATTGCGAATCCTATTCCCGGACCATCCTCAGATTTATGACTGCAAACTGATGACTAATGTTAGTAACAATACAAAACAACCCTCTCCAAGATCAATATGATAAAATGTACTTTATAGTCTTACTTAATGTTGAAATTCACAAGTTGAATTACAATTATTTTGATCATGTACATTTCTGCGTTATACTGAATGTTTTTGTTAAAACAAAATGTGTTAGTGAACTTATGGTCTTAACTGTCCCATTATTTTGTTACTGATGATCTTAGTTACCTCACATTCATTTAACAGTATATTAATATAAGTAATAATAAACTAAAATGAAAAAAAAAAACAAGAAAAAAAGGAAAAAATGTTTTTGTTGCAATAGTGATGTTTGATTATTCTCCTGACACCACAGTTCCGAAATCCAAAACATTCCAAAAACCAAAACACATATGGCCCTCAGCATTTCAGGTAAAAGGATTGTGTACCTGTAATCTAAATTTTATTATCTTACATTTCATTTTAGAGACTTCACTTGTTTTCACTTAACAATTATGCTTTCATGTCTTAGCCTAGGCATCTACATATGCGGCTGAATTCTATCATTTTTATCTTGTTTTATTCTTCACTTTTCATCTTTAACCATGAGATTTAACTCAAACATTTCTATTAGTTTATTATTCATACTCTTTATAAAAAATAGTGAAATACAGTATATCTATAGGTATTTATAGGTATATATATAGATATCCCCAGTTAAAACAGATTATCAGCTAAGACAGACACTCTGGCCCCATTAGTCCGCTCTTAATGAGGGTCGACTCTATATTTTTATAGGTAAAGTTGTAAGGTGACTTTGAAATGTTATTAAAGCGTTTTAGATGATAGTTTAAAGTATATTCTGTGTAGGATGATAGTTTAAGATATACATTGATTTTTGAACTATTAAAATAAGTAGTTATAAACATTTTCAGTGGGGGTCTTTGATATTTGAACTATCTAAATAGCCAGTTATAAGCATTTCTGGAGGGGAATGTCGAATATTCATGGATTTTAGCTATTTGCGGATGTTTGTGGTTCCTATCGCCACGAATGCCAGGGGACTGACTGTACTGAACAGTTTCCATATGGTACCTGTGTTGTAATGCATTCTGCATATTTTGTGGCCTTTGTAGGTGTACCTGCAGTGCTCCAAGTACTGATGTTGCAGTGTATTTTGTGTGTGGCCCAACTACCTACTAAGAGTGCCAGGAAGGTTGCTGACCCTTCAGAAGTGGCTGGAAATCATTGAGAGGATCATGGCAGGTTTGTCCAAGAATCACAGAGTTGGCAATTATAATATAGCAACCTACCTCCTACCTTGCAGTATATCAAGAATGCAGTGGACAAGCCAAAGGAAGTACTTGACCAGCTTGGGAAGAAGACTTCTTGGAATGGGGCCTGCAAGGTCATGGCAAAACCCAGCCATGAGGAGATTGACCGATTGACACTCATATGGTTTCATTGGTACTGAGATGAAGGCTGCTGCTACAAAGACTGCAGGTCTGCATGAGTTATCCACTTCAAGGCATACAAGGTTTGGATGTTTTGGTTCAAAGTTCAACATGGGCTCTCCAACAAGAAGATTCACAGCCAAGCCTTGGATGCTTCTGATAGAGAATAAAGGAATTTCAGCAGACACTGAAAGACTTGATGAAAAAGGCCTTGTTTTGAGTCAAATCCACAGTTGATGGAACTGGTCTGCTCAATCTCTCCTTACTCACTAACACCTTGGCTGATGAGATTAAAGAAAATTTACCTGACTGAAAGCATTCACAACATGATGTCTCTTTTGTTATGGTTAAATGCCTTTAGCAGCCATCATAGCAAATCAGTAGTAGATAGTCATGTACAGCAACCCCATGTTTTTTGTGGGTTGATGGATAGTCTTTCAGTGACTTGCTATCATTCAGCGAAAGCTTAGTTCACTGTCAAGACCGTTGCTGTTTGATTCCAATCATAACCACTTTTGTAAGGAGGTTATTCGTCGTCAGATACAGGACCTTGGTATTACTAGTAAACAGACGAAGGCCTTGCTTCTCATCAACAACGCAACTGCACAATCTGCTATAACACAGTTGGTTGGTAAAGATGGTTGTATCTGGTTGACACTTTTGCCTCCTAATATGACCATGGTGTTATTGTAGACAAACCACAACCACCAAAACTACAGTACAAGGAGGTGAGCAGCAGCTGGTGATACAGAGCCAAATCATCAATCTTTTCATCAAAGGTCACTTGACAGCTTCTTCAGACCCCCAACCCATATATCCAAGCCTATTGCCATTCATTTCTTTGGTAACTCAAGTCATTCAACAAACACAAGCAAGTACTTCAGCAGTTTATGTTCATGTGCCCTGCTCTTTCAGCCACAAAGCTGATGTGTGTTTCAAGTAAGGCCCATGTAATTGGTTCAATGTTACATTTTTAAACATTTTACATACAATGTACTGCACTGTTTGGTTTTTAATTTGTGTACAGTACTGTGTCGTGTATTCTGTGCTGTTTAATGACATTTAATGCCAATACTGGAAACTTATGAAATTGCCATTTATTTTTTTTTTACTGTATCTGCAAACATCCCATATCTACAGGGGAGAGAGTGCTGAATAACTCAGGTCAAACTATGTCAGAGTATTCCTCCATTCAAGAGAACTTCTAAGAAGCTTACCTTTGCAAGCTTGGGATTAATGCGTGACTGCGACTGATGAGCTGCGATTCCATGGGCAAGAACTTCCCGAACCTCACTCGCATGATCAATATTGCTCAACTCACTCAACCCAAGAGTCTGCTGTAGTTGGATCCCCTGAAAAAGATATTAAATAAACAGTATATACAAAGTGGAATATAAAATTTAGGCCACAGGCCTAGTGCTGGGACCTATGAGGTCATTCAGTGGTTGAAAAAATGTTGGAACAATGTTAGGAGAGGGTGGAAAGAGAATATGAAAGAAGGTTAAGTAAAAGGAATGGAAGTGAACAAACAGTTAAATATCATCAGCAGCAGGACTCTTACTACTGCAACCTAAGATAACTTAATTACTCCTTCAGCAGAACCAAGATGCAAAAATACCAAATATTATATTTTCATAATAAAATTAAGTTTCATATATACTTACCAAGTGATTACATAGCTATAGTTTCTAACTTGAGCGGCAGCCTTTTAAAAATTGCAGTAGTGCTTCGATTGTTTTCGTGTAGGTGACTAGCCCGTCCACTATCAGGGAACAGTAGGAACAACCAAGCAGAAGAGCTCAATTCGTTTGTGCCCTTATGTCCAGAGAGGGGAGGAGGGTGGGCTCTGATTCTGTAATTACTTGGTAAGCGTATATGAAACTTAATTTCATTATGAAAATATCATTTTCATATAAGTAACTTACCAAGTAATTACACAGCTAAATCCCACAATGCTTTGGGGTGGGATACATGGACATATTCTACTCCAAAACATTAAGGTATGGTAATGACTTTGAAATTGAAAAATTGCTAGCATTGAAACAATGCCTGTCATTCCCGTACCTGGTAAGAGAGCTACTGCAGGTGAATACTGCCCCTGGTTGGTGCTCATCTTACCTGTAGTGGCGTGGCAGTAGAGCCATGGGTTGCCTCTACATAAGTGGGAGCCTTGCAGTGTAGGATAGGCCTGAGTGCTGGCAAGACATATGTTTTATGAAGCTGTGACATTCCTGTTTGTTGTGAAGGCAGTGACATCTTCAATGTTGGAAAATGTTTCCGCTAGTGCTTAGTTGTGACACATCAGCGTGCAGATAATTAAGAGTCTGTCAACCTGAGATGCCATGGGGCCAGAAGCTTGCATCAGCATTTCTCTCTGGAACCTTCTAGAAGGATTTCCTAGTTTTAACTGGTTTATAGGTGGGGTGTTGAGGCATGTAAGTTCATTTGTACATATCTGTGTGTGCCTCGTGATTAGGCCTTTCGTGTCATAGTTTTATTCTGCTTGGAGCCCAGCAGTGGCCTGGACAGCTGGTTTTAGACTACTGCCTAAATGGTGAGTTTTGGAGATAGCCATTAATTACATTAATCACTGTTATTTTGTACCTGTGATTTTATTAGTTTTGGTTTTGTGTCATTCTGTTTATGTTCATGTATTTTGATGGGATGAAAAATGTACTGTGCCTCAAGCCAAGGACATACTTTCTCCTTTTTGCAGGTGTTTCATGACTGGGCATAAATGACACGTGTCATGTATGACAATATGGGCACTTGTGTGCGCTTGTTAAAAGTTTGGCTGTTATGGGAGTATGGCCAATTGAGACTAGTACCAGTGACACAACAATGGAGAGACTTTGTAGTGACAAGGTAGAGACAGAAGGTCTTGTTGGTGTTTCGTGATGCAATGTTTTTAGGGAGCGGCTCATTTGCTTTCATTTTTATTTTCTTCATTTTGACAGGTTACCATAACCTGTTCATGCATTTTTTTTCAATACACTTTATTTTTGTAAAGGAGATTTAATTTCATACATGATAGTTAAAAGGTTCTATTTAGAACTGAGAGAGAGAGAGAGAGAGAGAGAGAGAGAGAGAGAGAGAGAGAGAGAGAGAGAGAGAGAGAGAGAGAGAGAGAGAGAGAGAGACTCTGCAATTGCTGATCTACAAGGATGCCAACCAGACCTCAGATAAGACCCTATAACCCTCTGGAGGGGGAGGGTAACACATACACAAGTACCCCTGCCCTGGGTGCAGTACCAATATAACAATATCCAGACAATGCTGTCACCTACACTGGCAAAAGACCACAACCCATCCACTCAGAATGGTGGGTACTGCAGGTACAAAGTAGCCCCGGGCTCCCCAAAACTCAACACCCCACATCAAGGCGAAGAGACAGAGGAGAAAAGAGTGCTTCCTATGCTTCTTCCCCCAATACCATGCCAACCACTGATAATGGCCCCAGGGGACTGCAATTCTCAAACACTGTTTCAAATTCTTTTAAGTAGTGAGACGTGTAGATCAATTTGCACTTCCAGTGGAGGAGAGGGACATATTATGCCTGAAAGCAGGAGAGGTAGCGACTGCTCGGACTTCATGCACTTTCACTTTAAAAGAAGGCAAAACGTCCTCCTGAATCCAAGAATGCGCCTCAGAAATCAGAGCCCTGAGGAAGAACAACACTGCGTTCTTAGAAAGAGGGCTGGAAGGACTCGTTAACAGGACACCAGAGGTTGCTGGATGGCCATCTGATCTTCTCAGTCTTGTGCAGGTAATACCTTAAGATTCCAATGGAGAAAAGATCCTTTTTCTTCCCCAAGGCCAATGATTTCCATTAAATTCTTAATGTTGAAAGAACGAGACCAGGGATTGGATGGGTCCTCATTCTTGGCTAGGAAATCTAGGGTAAAGGAGCAAACTGTGTCTCCATGGGAGAATCCTAACCTCTTATCAATGGCCTGCAGCTCACTGACAATTTGGCAGTAGCCAAAAGAAGGGGCTGTTAGCCACTTCAGCACCACATCTAGGTTCCAAGAAACCAAACTGGCCTTCTACTTAGACGTGTCGAATGACATGATGAGGTCATTAAGATCGGGGTTTTATGAGATCCAGACCTCTATGCTTAAACACAGAGCTAGGCATGGCTCGATACCCCTTAATGGTGGAAGATGACAGACCCATAGAGGTCCTCAGATAAAGGAGGAAATCCACTATTTGAGTCAAAGCTGTCTCAGAAGAAGAGATGTGTCTGCGACACCATTTACGGAAAACTGCCCACTTGGCCTGGTAGGCGCTACAAGAAGATTGGTGTCTGCATCTTGTAACAGCCTCTGCAGCTGCTCTTGAAAGTCCTTTCGCTCTGATGAGCTTCCCGACAGTCTGAAGTCTGTCAGGGCAAGAGTGGACCACCCTCGGTGGTATCTCTTGCAGAGAGGCTGTTTGAGTAGCCACATGTTTTGGGAAGGAGTTTTGGGAACTCCACCAATAACTGTAGAGGGATATGGAAGTATGTGTCCTGCACATCCAGCGTTATCATCCAATCGCTCTGGTGAATGGATGACAGGACTGACTAGTTTGTCTCCATCTTGAACTTTATCTTCCTTACGAAGAGATTGAAGGCACTTATGTTGAGGACTGGTCTCCAACCGCCCCCATGATTTGGGGACTACAAACAGACGATTGTAGAAGCCCTCTGTGCTAATGTCCTCGACTTCTTCTATGGCTCTCCTTAGAAGGAGGGAGGATACCTCCTCCAAAAGGGCCAAGTGCTTCTCCGAGCCTCTTGAGTAGAGTGTCAACACAATGGAAGAAGTGACTAAAGGTGGGGCTCTTCATGAAGGGGATGGAGTAGCCCTCCTTCAGAACCTTGACGATCCACTGTTCTGGCCCTTTGAGACTCCACTTCTCCCAAAAATGAAGTCTGGCTCTCACTGGCACACAAAGGACTTCATTTCTTATGCAAAATCTTGGAAGAGCTCCTTTGGATAGTTATGGCTGAGAACCGGACATCGGAGCGGGGTCTGGGTTGAGACTTGAGCTTACTTCCATGAAAGGGATGCTGCTGGAGGAGAGACTGTCTTAGGAACGAATGATGATGAATCCTTAGGGTGTTTGGAGGATTGTGCTAGAAGATCCTGATTGGACTACTTCTGGAGGTTCGAAGCAATTTCCCTCACTATGGTCTGAGGGAGAGGTGAAGAGGATCTAAAGGTGAAAATAAGAGAGCCAACTTCTGGGACTGTGTGACACCTTTAATGGTAAATAAGCACCCAAAGTTCTCTCTTCTTCAGAACCGCCAAAGAGAAAAGAGCCGCAAGTTCAGAGGGGCCATCCACGATGGCCTTGTCTGCACACGACAGAACTTTTAACCAGTCCGAAGCAAAGCTTTCCTCCAAGTCCTTGCAGTCTTCAATTTTCTTTGCAAGGGCTCCAACCACCCAGTCTAGGAAACTGAAGATCTCAAATACAGTACCTTGAAGAGGTCCTTGATAAGGTGAAGGTGGTAATGCTCTGCTGACGAAAACATTATTTTCACCGACACAAAGGCCGAGCGACGGGAAGAGTCAATGAGGCTGAAGAAGTCCCTTTGGGAGGAGGCAGCGACTCCCAAAAATGGAGCTTCCCTGGTGGCGTAGGAAAGATATCTCCTACATACTAAGTGTAAGGGAGGAAGGGTGAAAGAAGCCTTACCTTGCTCCCTGTTGACAGAAAACCAATCTCCAATCTCTTTGAGCACCTTCTTAGACGACAAAGGAAAGAACCATCTTGGGGAGCCTCAAGCTATCATCTGGGAGGATCCTCATCAGGAAGGTCAATGTAGGTGAGACTGGTCAAGCTGGAGCAAAAAAAGAAGGAAAGCTTGCCAAGGGATAATGAAGAAGAGCTGCTTATGCTGAAGGAAGAGCAGGGTCTTGGTCAAGCTCTTCTTCTTCTTCAGAAGAGACAAGAGACAGGGACAAATCATGAGCAGTCTTGGATGAGGCAGGGGCTTTCTCAAGCAAGCTCATAATTTCAGCTAACTGCTGCCTGATGAGTGCCAATGAAGGCTCATCTTGATCCAAAGCAGGTGCTTGGTTCTCAGGAGCAGTAGACAGGTGTTGAAGAATTGGCGCCGGGCACTTGGTAGCTGGTGCTGGGCACTTGGGAGCTGGCATTGGGAGCTTGGGAAGTGACACCGACGTTCAGGAGAGAATGCCTCTGGACTATCCTGTGCAGAAGGAGGAAGTTGAGCTGAGGGAGAGACAGAGGGGATCCACAAAGTAGTTGCAGGAAGGCTGTGGACTATGAGTCGCCGCCTTATACCACCTAACAGGCAGTAGAGAAAAGCTGCCAACGTCGTCTGCGTGCCTCTTCAAAGGATGAGATGAATCAAGAAAGTGCTTGCGGTGCCTCCTATCAGTGTTGGAATCCTCAGAACCTGACGACAACTCGTGCACATCCAGCGAGACGCCTTTCCAGTGGCTGTCTGTCGAAAACTGGGTGCGTGCAACAGGCTCGACTTAGGGGGCAACTACCTGTGGGCAAACCCCATCAGCCTCCCTTGGACTTCCAGGGACGCCACTAATTCTAACATAGTACTGTATACACTACCAGGTTTATTTTCTTGTCGCACCTGAATTCAAGACTGGCAATGGCATCGGGGTTGGAAGCATGGGAGCAAAGCACCAGAGTAGGTGGATTAATAGTAGGAGGGCTGGGAACAAGAGAAAAAGCAGGAATAGAAGAAGGAATAGCAGGACTATGTTCTGACCTTGGTATAGGAGTAGAATCTAGGATAACAGAAGCTCTACTCTTGGCTCTAGAAGCTGCCTTTCTCTTCCTATCCCTTTCAAGCTGGTTAAGGTGAGAATCAAGAATCTTCCACTTTTTCTCATCCCAATCCTTACACTCAACACAAGTATTCTCTTTAGCACATACCTGGCCCCTACACTTACTGGATATTATGTGAATCCTAAGAGGATTTAGTAAGTCTGGTTTTGTAACCTTTGCTACAGTAGCGAAAACTAGATGAACTTGAATCAGACATAATCTAATGCAAAAAGCTAGAATGTTGACTGAAAGTTAATAAAAGCTTGAAGGCTACTCAAAAGACCAACAATAATTCACTGAATCCCAGTAAAGAACAACCAAAAATCCGATGAAAAAGCTGCAGCAAATTCCCGATGTTTAGCTGAGAGCCAGCAGAAAAGAATTTGAGCTCTTCTGCTTGGCTGTTCCTACTGTTCCCCAATAGTGGGAGGGGCTAGTCACCTACACGAAAACAACTGAAGCACTACCACGACTTCTAAAAGGCTGCCGCATGAGTTAGAAACTATAGCTTGTAACTACCTGGTAAGTTAATTATATGAAAATATAGTTTACTTCTTGAATTGATAAATTCATCTCAGAACATATGAATGGAAAAAATTTTTATACTGCATATCCAAATCTGTACCTCAGTCTCTGGCATTCTGAAGCACCTGAGAAACATTACAAAAGACATGCTGACTGTTGGTATACAATGCAAATGCTGCAGTGCTATGTTCAAGCAGCATATAGCAATCCTCATGAATGAAAATGTTAATACTGTAATACAATATTTATTACCAAATTCAAAATAACAGTTCACAGAAAAAATACTCAGATCTTACCTCTGACAGCAGCATCTCAACAAGCACTGTTTCCTCAGGCGCTGCCACAGGAGCCTGAAGAACAGTGTCGAGGAGAAGAACACCATGATGGTCGCGACGCATACCAACCGTACGGCCTCCACAAACAACGACACTGTTACTTTCTCCATGATAGACACAAAACACATTTTTCTTTCCATCACCTGCAGAAAAAAATATTACTCTTAGGAGAAAAGTTCATCATTTGAAAAAAAAAAACCTGCTTATAATAAAAACTTGCTTTCAAATAACTAACAGAATCTCATATCAATAACCATGTTCTTCATTTCTTCATTGTCCATCTTATACATTCCACAGTATTCACACCATTTTTTGCATGACCTTACGTTTATACTTATTACAAAAGTAAAGCCATCAAGCAATAAGTATGACATTTTTATAATAAAATAAAGTTTTATATATACTTACCCAGTAATTACATAGCTATTATTTCTTTTAACCGGCAGCTCAAATTTTGAAATTGCGGGTCCGCTAGTTTGTTATGGTTATGGTGACATGCCCCGCCCACTTTTGGGTGTAAGAGAAGGTACAACATAGCAAAGAGCTTCAATTTGTTTATGCCCTTATGTCCAAGTGAGGGGAGGCGGGTGGGCTCCAATTATATAATTACTGGGTAAGTATATATAAAACTTTATTTCATTATAAAAATGTCATTTTTATATAAGTAACTTACCCAGTAATTACAAAGCTGATTCCCACATTGAATGGAGGTGGAATGTTGGACTTATCTACCCCATAACATTATTAATAGTAATGAGTTTGAGAATAGAAATTTGCCAACACTGAATCAATGTTGTTGAACCTTTCCTGATAAGAGAGCTGCTACAGTAAGATACTGCCTCTGGTTGGCACTCATCTTATCCAGTAGAGGCGAGGTGGTAAAGCCTTGAGGGCCTACTACTACAACAGGTGCTTTGTAGTGAGGGACTAAATTCCGACGGCTAGCAAAGTGCAACAAGATGCCCCTGCCCAGGGCGCAGTACAACACAAAATAACCAGAGTAAATAGTCACCATAACCACCAAAAATCAAATTAAAAACACCAATACCCAACCATAAAACCAAAAGAATGGAAGGTGCTCCAAGTACATAGTACGCCTAGGCTTCCCAAACTCAACACCCTAAGCAAGGCGAAGAGATTGAATAAAGGACATTGATTTCTACGTTTCCTTCCCCAACACCACTCCAGCCGTGTAAAACGGACCCAAGGTACTGCATTAATCATAAGTCGTCTCGATATCCCTTAAATAATGCGATGCAAACACCGACTTGCACTTTCAAAATGTCGCTTGTACAATTGATGTAAGGGATAGATTGTTCTTAAATGCCAAAGACTTAGCGACTGCTCTTATCTCATGGGTTTTATCTTTAAAATTGAGAGGGAGTCTTCGTTCACCATGGAATGTGCTTTGTAAATCAGATTCCTCAGAAAAATGCCAAGGCATTCTTAGACAGGGGTCTAGAGGGATATTTCACAAAACACCAAAGGTTTCTTGAAATACCACAAATGTCTTTTGTTCTGTGAAGATAAAACTTAAGGGCCTTACTGGACAGAGACTTCTTTCTTCTTCAGACGGACCCACTATCTCGGACAAGTTCTTGATCATAAAAGAACGAGGCCATGGATTCGATGGCAATTCGTTCTTAGCCAGAAAGTCTAGGGAAAACAAGCAAACTGCCCTCCCCTGAGAAAATCCTATGTTTCTGTCTAAAGCATGGATTTCACTGGTCCTCTTAGCAGTGGCCAAGGCGACCAGAAAAAGTCTTCCACATTAGATCTCTAAAGAGATAGATTGCATGGGCTCAAAACATGACTGGGAAGCCACTTAAGGACCAAGTCCAAGTTCCAGGACAGCAAAGGTTTTTCTTTAGGCTTTGCGGTGTCAAAGGACTTAATCAGGTCAGACAAATCCTGGTTCAATGCTAAGTCCATTCCTTTATGGCAGAAAACTGAGCCAAGCATAGCTCTGTATCCTTTAATGGTAGAGGTAGAAAGTCCTTTAGCAGAGTGTAGGAACAGGAGAAGGTCCACTATTTATGCCACCGAGGTCTTAGAAAGGACACATTAATTTGTCTGCACCAGGACCTGAAGATAGACCATTTTGCCTTGTAGACATTACCTGAAGACTGTCTTCTGCACCTCTCAATTGCGTCTGCAGCCGCTCTTGAAAAGTCCTTCTTTCGGAGCAGTCGTCTAGCAGTTTGAACCCTGTAAGGCCAGAGAAGACAGGTTTTTGGTGGAACTGGCAGACGTGAGGTTGTTTGAAAAGTAGTTGCTTCTGTGGCAGCATTCTTGGGAAGTCCGCAAGAAGTTCTAGTAAGTCCAGGAACCACTCTCTTGTTGGCTAGAAGGGAGCTATCAAGATCATGGACAGGCTTTGATGAGACTGGAATTTGTTGATGACTTGCCTCACTAAACCGAATGGGAGAAAGGTATACAGGTCTTTGTTGGACCAATCCTGCAACATTGCATCGGTCGCCCATGCCAAGGGATCTGGAACTGGTGAGCAGGAGAGAGGAAGTCGGTGATTTCTGGAGGATGCGAACAAATCTATCACTGGTTTCCTCCAGAGCTTCCACAGATCTAGACACACCAATAGGTCTAATGTCCATGCTGTGGAGAGGGTCTGTCTTTGACGACTCAATTTGTTCGTGAGAACGTTGAGTCTTCCCCAGAATAAAACGCCTTGTCACTTGAGTTTCATTCTGGTGCAACCGAAGAAGAATGTCCCTTACCGCTTCGTACAGGGAGAAAGATTGGGTTCCTCCTTGTTTCTTGATGTACGCCAGTGCCGTTGTGTTGTCTGAATGCACTGCTACTGTCCTCCCCCGTATTTCTGAAACGAAGTACTGTAGGCCCAGAAATATCGCCTGTAATTCCTTAACGCTGATGTGCCAGTTTTGCTGTTCCTGGGACCAGGTTCCTGACACTTTTTTAATCCCAAAAGAGCTCCCCAACCTAGGTTCGCCGCATCTGAAAAGAACTCTAGGCTGGGAATGAGATGATAAAGAGATTTCCTTTCTGATAGTCTCTTCCTGGAATTCCATCAACGAAGATCCTCCTTGATTTCCGTTGTTATCGGAACACGAATGAGTCCGGAGACTTTTTCCCTGTTCCAGCTGGCTCTGAGGAAGAACTGGAGAGGTCTCAGGTGAAGTCTTTCCAGAGTAACGGATTGTTCCATGGATGAGAGGGTACCTAGAAGACTCATCCACTGATTGGCCAAGCAACAAGTTTAGACTGGGAAATTCTTCCACTGTCTGGAGACACCCTTCTACAGTGAACCCCCTGTATTCGCGGGGGATGCGTCCCATGCCACCCCGCAAATAGCTAAAATCCGTGAATACTTAAAACCCCTCTAAAAACACTTAGAACTGCCCATTTTGATAGTTTAAACACAGAAGAAACCTGTAAAAATGCATATACCTGAGTATTTTAATAGTTTTATCACAAAAAGTGCATTTATTCATGAAAATTATATGAAAAAATACAGTAATTAGTGAATACTTCTCAGTGTAAAATACCACGAATGGGTGAATTTTCCGCGAACAATGGCTAGATATGCTCCACAGAGAAACCTGCGAATGCGTGAGTCTGCGAATCATGAGAACGCGAATACGGGGAGTTTACTGTATTCTCTTCAGGGCTGGAAAAAACCCTAAAAACCCGAGAATTGATCGTCAACCCTAAATAATTAATCTCATGAGAGGGCGTCAGGAAGGACTTTTTTCGATTGATGACAAGGCCCCATTCCTGAGACAAGAGAAGAGTCGTGCGAATGTCCTCCTGACACCCTGCTTTCCAGAATGGAATGCAGTAGCCGGTTCGTCTAGATATAGAGAGATCTTTATCCCCATCAAATGAAGCCATTTTGCTAGTGGAGCCAATACTCTGATGAACACTTGCGGAGCTGCTGAGGGGTCTGGCTGTAGAATCTTGGAGAATGAATGTCCTCTACTAGCTCTATAGCCTCTTTCTGAACAAGGGACTTCACCTCTAGCAAGAAAGCAGCAAATCTCTCTGAGCCTGGAGAGTAACCTGTCAATTTGACAGGCTTGCAGATTAGAGGAGGAATGTTCAAAGAGGAGATAGTGTAGCCCTCCTTCAGGACAGACACTATCCAAGATTCTGCTCCCTTTTTTTCCCACCGTCCCCAAAAGTGAAGGAACCGTGCTCCTATCCGAATACGGAGGCCTATGTTTTCACTACTTGGAGTAGGACTTTGAAGAGGACTTCTTGATGGAACACTGTAGGAAACGGATTTAAGTTCTTGTCCTAATCTAGGATCTAGAACGGGAGCTCCAAAAGGGAGTAGGTTGCAGCGGACACGAAGATCTGGGAGGAAGAGCCAAAGAATCCTTTAGGCGTCTCGTAGATTGAGTGAGCAGGTCCTGAGTGTTTTTTTTCTGCAGGTCAGAGGCGATGTTCAGTACTGTAGCCTGTGGAAAAAGATACATCTTGTCCAAGGGGAGAATACAAGGGCCGATCTCTGAGATGAAGTGACGTTTTTCGAAGTAAAAGAGCACCAAAGCTCCCTCTTCTTAAGAATACCCATGGCGTACAGACTGGCTAACTCCTGCGTACTATCGCGAATGCCTCTGTCAATACAGGAAAGTACTCCCAAGAGATTCAACGAGATCTCTTGAGGTAACAAAGAGCACTCTTTAAGTTTGCGCGCCAGAGCGCCCACTGCCCAGTCAAGGAAGTTCATCACTTCGAACACCTTAAAAATATTTTTAAGAAGGTGCCCAAGTTCCGAGGCCAAGAACATAATTTTCTACTTCCTCCAGTGCCTTTTTAGCTGAAGAGGGGTGCCAAGTATGCTGATGAAGGCGCATCTTGATTGGGAACAACCTCTTCCTCAGAAGAGACAGGAGAAAGCAATAATTCCGTTGTCGTCTGAGCTGAAGGAGGAGCCTTATGAAGCAAACTGAGGATATTATCCAGTTTCCTCTGAATCGGGTCAACTGGAGGAGGAACAATGTCCGAGACAGCACTACTAAGAAGCGGTGGAGGAGCGGACGCCAACGGGCACTCGGGGTGGCGCTGTGGAGATGGGAGCCAGTAGCAAAACTTGTCGAAGAACGGGCAACAATGGGCACTCGGGGGAGCTGTCGAGATGAGAGCCAGTAGCGAAACTTGTTGATGAATGGGCGCCAGTGGGGCTCAACCGCAAATGGGAGTTTGGGCGCTTCGACACTAGTTGCTGGTGTAGCTGATTGTAGAGATGGAGGTGCTGGGTGCGCAACTCCTGATGCGGTAGTGCCTTTATTTGTTGACAAACATCTCCACGCCACAAGGAGCTTAGGCGCCAATTTACGACCACTGTCAGAAGAAGCAGAAGAGAATTGTTCCGGGGTATCCCAGTGACTACACGATGGGCGCGCTGAATCCTTACCCTTTTTATGAGGAACAGGGGAAGAAATCTCAAACTCCACTGCATGCAGCTTTAGCAGGCGTGACTTGTCCGCATAGCGCCATGAGTGCCCGGGACTAAAATCTTTGGAGCTGGAGGACAAACAGTGAGCACTCACTTAAAGGCCTTTCCAATGGCCTTTGGTTGCAGTCTGGGATTCATCAACAGACTGAACCGAGGGGGCAACTGCTCAGGGCAGACCCCAGTATGACTCCTCACAGGTGCTGGGGAGTATGACTGGGACCTTGGCCTAGGAGAATTGGCAGGCCGAACAGCCACCTCCTCCACTACCACTGAGTTTGCAGTGGGCGCCACGAGGTGCTCTGACTCACTTTCAGACTGAACTGAGGGGGCGACTGCTCGGGGGCAGACCCCACCGACCTCCCTTAGGCTGCCAGTTTGCCTCCTCCCAGGTGCTGGGGAGTATGACAGGGACCTTTGGCCTAGGAGAATCGGCGGGCCGAACAGCCACCTCTTCCACTATCACTGCACTTGCACTGGGCGCTCTGACTCGCTTTTATCCATAAGCACTTTCACCAGTGCTAATTTAGTGATCAATTGCACAATCAATTCAAAGTGAGTGTCGATTTTCGACTCCAGACTGGCGATGGTGTTGGGGGTCGGAAACGTGAGAGCCACGTAAAGGAGATGGTTGTACACATGGAGGAGATGGAATGGGATTCGAAGAAATTATAGGTGCGATTGCATCCAGCTTAGTGGATGAATCCTTACTAGATAAAGCTTTACTAGATTCCTTAGCAATAGCTTTCATCTTCCTATCTCTGGCTAGTTTCTGAGATGTGCATATAAAGTCTGCCACTTCTTAATGTCCCAGTCATTACATTCCTCACAACATAAATCTACTGAACACGTGTGTCCCCTACATGGAACACAAACAGTGTGCGATCGTAAGATTCTCAGTTAGTCTAGTATTGCAGCTTTGCTGCAATACCTAATGTTAGCACTACTAGTGTCAGACATCCGAGAAAGTCTAATACAAGTCCAAAAAAGGGGCAAAGAGTCGTCAATCAATAATCAAAATTCACCTAACACTATCTTAATTATGCCGAAAGGCTACGAAATTAAATACTTCACCAATTGAAGATAAGTCTAACAACCAGCAAAGTATAAATTCCAAAATTCGAGCTGCTGCCAACTACAGTCCTTCAACCACAGCCGGCAGAAACAAATTGAAGCTCTTTGCTATGCTGTACCTTCTCTTACACCCAAAAGTGGGCGGGGCATGTCGCCATAACCATAACAAACTAGCAGACCCGCAATTTCAAAATTTCGAGCGGCCAGTTAAAATAAACTAATAGCTATGTAATTACTGGGTAAGTTACTTATATAAAAATATTAATTACAGGCACCACGCACTTACAAACATTCAGATACGAATGGGACAGCAAATTAAAACTGTGTTCAGAGAGCTCCCTTTTGCCACCTGTAGGTTCAAATTTTTTTCTGAGTGCCTATTCTATAAAATACAGTACTGTATGTACAGTGAAATGTGTTCTAGGATGAAAAAACTTATAGTATTGTTCTGACTTTATATCATACTGCACTTAAACAGGCGTGAAGAGTACAGTAAACAACTTACAAAACAATTCAACATTCAAATGGCCATCTGGAACATAACTCGTTTGTAAGTAGGGTGGTGTTTGATACTTAGAAAACTTGCAATTTGTCCCTACAAGAATTCATTCCCCTTGCTTGTTGATATATGGCACCATTGTAATTTAGTGCTCATCCACACTATAAAATGACTCATCACATGATCTTAGAATGCTTGCAAAACTAGCAATACTGCTGGCAGTTCCAGAATATTGATGTGCAGATGAGATTTGTCCATATCCACGAACCTGAGGTGGAGAGACCTCCCAGGTGTGGGCCTCATCCCTCCCTGGATGAGCCCAAGAATAAGTGCACTTCTGAAGGTGGGGCATTATGGGAACTCACACTTGGAGGTTCAAGCAAGGTTCCCTCCTCACTTCCCAGCTAATGGGCAAGAACTAAAATAGAGGGCTGCTTAAGGGTGACTAATGCCAATTCCACTGCCACTGAAGTAAGCGACAGTGGAGAAGCCAGTGAAGCATAAGCTTCTCCAACGATGTTAGATAACCAAGGACATCTTGGGCAAAGCCAAGCTGGTTGTTGCTGTCACCTCCCTGAGCTTGCAGACATGATAGTCTAAAGGACAGATGTGCTGCTGCTGTTGCATGTATCAAGAGACTGAGCTCTTGTCCCTGAGCAACTGAGCCTCTGGTGGTGCCAGAACTAAGAAAGAGATCACACATATCCCGTGCAAATGGTCCCAAGCAGACAAAGGGGTGAATAAAGTATTTGCATGAACACCAGTCCAAAGTAAAAAACTTGAAACTGTAGAAAATCCCTGCAAAGAAAGTGGAGGTACTTCCTAGAGGTCTGATGGACTGCAAGTATGACCCTTCAGATCACAGGAAGCATAAAGTTGCCTTTCTGATGGGATCCAACAGAATAAATTGTTTAAATCTTAAATCTTGAACCGAGTCTGAGTATAAACTCATTCAAAGGAGGGAGAACAATAAGAAGAGCATTCTTTTCCATCATCACCCTCACATCTGCCAATAAGGCCAGAGCATAGGGAGATCCTAGAAGGTAGGCCAGAAAATAGCACTGGCAACAAAGAGGGGAAAGGGTGTCAGTCCTTGAATGGTAAGTCAGTAACCATACTAAAGTAACCAGATTCACCCAAGGCTCCACCCCCCCTATGCCACATTGCCCAGTTACATGAAAGGCATCCCCTACTTGTGGCAGCTGGAAGAGGGGACCACCTACCTAAGCATCACCCCCTCCCTTCTTCACTTTGCCTTCCTTAAAGCCACAGTTGGAGGGGCTGATAAGACTCTTGCCCTTCTAGAGGAAGACCAAGTTCCTTGTCCCTATCTCCACACCTGCCTATACTCTTCCTAAAGAGTAGAGGATCCCAGAGCTGTCCAGTTCCATAAAACGATTACTCTGTCAAAATCTGTTGAAAGAAGAACACAGACAGCCTGGCATGTCTACTCACAACAAATATCCCCCAAAAGCCAGGCCCTCTTATGTGACTTTCCTCCCAACACCAACCACCTCCAAAACTTTGCCTTCTCATCCTTGGATGAGACCTGTAATGGCAAAGTCTGGAAGCAAGTTCAACAAGAGAATGAGACATGAGCTGCCTGGAGGGTTCTTTCTTCCAATGATAAGAATGAGGTGTCTTCTTGTCATAGTTTTTTACATGGGTAGGTTGTTTGTCAGTCCAGAGACTGACAAATCCACCAGTAGGAAAATGTCAGCGTTCTCTAGTGCAAAAAACTTCCTCTGGGGTGTTGTTGGCAAAAGGTGGTGGTTACATAATATGCTAGAAAGCAGAAAATCTTTTGATCTGGAGATCTCAATGTTCATCTAATCCAAATTACCACATGCAAGTCTAGACCACAGTGGTCAGAACAATACAGTAGTCTCTTTTGAGCGAACTCAAGTGCTCTATTGACAAAATCAGGTTCAGCAATGGTTTTCCCTCGCCCAGATCACTGCGCTCAAGAATGAGCTCTGATGGGCTTCTGAAGGCAAAGGACCCTCCAATCCTGTCAGATCCCCTAAGGAACAGGTTAAAGCCACATGCATTTTTCTTCAGCTGAATACTTATAGACACTCAACATAAAAATGCAAGAGGGCTCCCTAGGGAAATCAGCCTGCAAAGATAGACAAGTTATAATAAAAAAGTTCATAAATGAACTATGAGGGAATAGAAAATCACACCAATACACCTTAATTTAGCTGCCAGCAGAAAGCAGGAATGAATGCCCTTGTGGGTGCTCTTGGGACCAGGGACACAAATAATGTGACCTGGGGTACTGATAGCTGAATCACAAGCCAAGGTTGTCTTGTACCTTCACAAAATTGTGGTCCATACTCCCATAAGTTTTCATACAATTGGCCAAAACCAATCCAGTACAGAATAAGGATGAATGGTCAAGAGCACCATCAAGCATGTACATATCAGCAGTTTTAAACAAACCAAGGAGTACCATTATGCAGCATCATTTGCACATGAATCCTCTGTAGGCACGCATAAGACCTGGGGATCGCGCACAAGCCAAATGAGAGGGTGGTAGCAACTCTAACTTGCAGTGTTGTATCTCCAGTAGACAAAATTAAGACTCTAACATTTGTATCCATGGTCAGTGCTTGCAGATATTCTATTTCCAAATCTATAGCTTTGCAACATCAACTCGCCCATTATGATTTCTGTTCACATATGTCACCATGTTTAGAAGAGCTCTTCGAGCCACATAGTGTCCGTGCTGCTCTCTACCCATCTTTTTCATAATACTATGAACCAAAGTGGAATGGTTTTTTATGCATGCTCTTTACTCAACCAATATGATTCTTTTTGTTTTGTCAGTAGGTGATGTTCCACCGAAAATTATGTTCATTTATAAAAGACCACAGAAAATTATGTTCATTTACGTATATGATCAGGCATGACAAACATTGATCGTGGACTTTTCACTTTTCACTTGATATTTAACTGGTGAAACAACAAAATTAAACCTTTAAGAGAACCTTTCAAAAGATTGAAGTTTCATTAACAAAATGGGCTATAGGAAACTACCATACAAACTAAAATAAGCATGAGAAGTCTTTGCAAAATAAGTGTTCTAAGCAATTTTGCGTCCAATATGGCATCCCCCAAAATGATGATGTACCCTGAAGGGCACTTGCACACTTCCTTCCCAGCACTCATTTAATGGTGTACTGAACACTCATTGCATATATATTAATGTTTATCGATATTACTTAAGATTTTCACCACAATAAAACAGCATTCTGTTGCCTATACTGGTAAAAGTATGAGACATGAAATTCCAGGGGTCATGTGGTTGAACTGAAATGCATTTTTACCCTGTAATCTGTGGTTTTATCCCTACTGACATCACAAGTGAAACCCCAAAGTGCTTACTTGATTGTAATTATACATATTTTGTTCTTAATTCACTCAAAATACCACTTGAAATATGTGAGAATGGTTGTTTACAGCACTTTACTCCATCAAAGTAGCAAAACTGTGGCGGGAACAACTTTCCAGCCTTACTGTACATCTGGCTGCCACAAACATCCGAGAGCGGATGACACATAAGTGAATTATTCATGATAAAAATGTGGTATTTTGTTGTTAGGACTTTTCCTTGATTTTAGTCCATATTACTATGTAAATTTCTCAGACATGTAATGTGTGGATAGGAATGTTACCACTTTGGCAAAAATGCAAGTTGAGTATGCCACTTTATCTAGAATTGGTATGAGAGTCAAGATGCAGGACTGAAATAAAGGATCTAAATCCAAAACTATTATTTAAAATACCATTATATTTGACAAAACTTACACTGTAATGTATATATTACACTGTAGGTAAATATATATTAATAAATACAAAAAATATGAAGAAACGAAAAATACATCGTAATGTTCACAGCAAAAGCGCTGAAATTTGTCTCAGAATTTGCTCGAGTTTTCCCATCCACGGCCCGATGGCCGCCAGCATTTACCACTGATGTAAAGGAAATGGTGGGTACAAATATTTTGCAAATTTAACACAGGAAATGGGCAGTTTGTTTACACAAGTGTCTTGGCAAATATTAGTCTTCGTTTAAGGTGTTTTAAATAGAAATTTCGAGAGCATCATGGCCAATAAGTTAGCACCGCGCACGGCTAAACCTTAATGAACCTCTGTTTAATAAGAAATATGCCATTATTTCGTAATTTAGGAGAAAACAGTTACTTTGATAGGAGCTAAGGGTCTCAGCGTGCTGTGCAGAGGGGGCACAAGTCTCACTGATGCTGATGGCAGTGCATTCAAATGCATTTTCTAGAAGTGTTCAGAGTGCTGTGGAATTACGCAATGTGTCAAGGTCCGATCATTTACCCTAGTGACCCCAAGGGTTTTCAGGGGTTGTTACCTAGGACTAATATTTATTGGGGATCATTATCTTCATGGTACTTACAGTCTTTTATGATTTTACGGTAAACCCCAACACGCTGAAAAGGTGGATACATACCGGGTTAAAACCCTTGGGGGTCACTATATAAGAAAGATCCTGTCAACTAAATACAGGATATGTCATTAAATACTTCAAACCTCTTCATTAGAAATTTTGTTTTTCGTTGAAATAGGCTAATGCTTATTATGGACTCAACTGGTCTTAGTGCACAAAAGTGCAAGAAAGGGAATGCGTAATACATTCACCCAGCATTTCTGACAACTATGTTAGTACAGCAGCCTAAGGTTAGTTTATGAACAACATGCAGTTAGGATCATTTCATTTCAACAAGGGTGGAAGCCAAACCCCATGTCTGGAGAATTTTGGCTACGCCTCCAGAAAGACTTATTAGAGCATCTTGTTTACAGAAAGGAGGGACAAATGTCTTTTGGAGGGGAAACAAAATATCTTTCCTATATCACTGGTTTTCTTTGCAGACATCAGTAGATCTAAGGCATTTGGGTCGTTTCGGCCATAAGTCATTTAGGCCGTAAGCACGTTTATGTGCAAAATGGGCGCCATGTTTAGTACCAGCCCCTTAGGGATGTACGTAAAACATGAAATAATAATGGTAAATACCATAAACATAACGGTAAATACCATAAACATAACGTCTTACATTGTTTTGGATGTTACGGCCTAAGTGACTTATGGCCGAAACGACCAGGACCGGATCTAAGTAATAGATACACAGCGGGTATTTAGCGAGAAATGGCAGTTTCTTATAGTATTTTGGTTGCTTATTTACAAATTTAACGTTATTTTTTTGGGGTTGGCTGTAATTAACCCCTGAAGTCCATCCAACAAGGGGTTTCCATACGCAATCTTCACAAGACAGAGCACAGCTACATCTGTTTCAAATGGTTCACATCCCGTCCAGCAAGTGCAATACCTTGCTAATGTATGGGTACCGGCTCCCCCACCCCCACCCGGCCAGTACTAAACACGGCAAAGGGACATTCCATTTGGCAGACAACAAACAAATGCACCACCAGTGTCAGAAGCCATAAAAGTGTAGAAAAAACCAGTTTCCAAGGTATTGCACTTGCCGGACAGGGTATGACCCGTTCGAAACAGACGTAGCCGTGCTCTGTCTTGTGAAGATTGCGTATGGAAACCCCTTGTTGGATGGACTTCAGGGATTAATTACATGTTATTTACAGCCGACCGACAAAAAATAACGTTAAATTATAAATAAGCAACCAAAATACTATAAGAAACTGCCATTTCTCGCTAAATACCCGCCGTGTATCTATTACTCAGAAATAACCAAACATCCCTCAAGAAGTATGAATCATAAAAATGTGGGGCTCCAAGGAATGACTCAGCCTATGTGGCATCCTCCAAGTTGCCAATACACAATATGCAACCAACATTTCTGAAAAGACCTCTTCATCAAATGACAACTTATAAGACAATACTGGCCACTCTCCCCATCCATAACTAATATGGCAAAATTGTAACCAGTAAACACCCTCAGGTTACATGGTATTATTTTATAATGGCAACTTATAAAATTTTACCGACATTTGCATCATCATGCACACAGTAGGCTAGTCATGCACGTGTATCTTGGCTATACATCACTATGTTTTATTCATTCACGATAAAAACCACCAATGTCAGCCACCTCCTTGTTTCTTCAGCAAGATGCTCGTGACCGCCCGTCTGTACGCACGCTGCAACACCATTGAAATTTGCGAAGATGATAGCCTAGGCCTAGGCCTAGTCTACAGGCAGTTTTCTTTCCATTTCTTCTCAAAAAGATACTAATCCTCCCATATTTATAAAGGTGTCTCATTAATACTTTAGAACAATGTTTAGATGAGCCTGTAACTAGGTCAGGCAGGACAAACTAGCCTAACCTACCGTAATGTTTACACATCCTAACTCCTGAAACTTTCCTTCAACATTTGGAAACAGCCAATAACAATTTCTAAAGTTACTCAAAATAAAGTTACATATAATTATGACACGTTTTAAAGACAACACTCAGACTGGGGGGGGCAATCAAGCGAGAGACGTCTGCGAAACTTTTTTGTTGATAAACATTGATGGTGGAAGCTGCTCCAAAACGCTGCTGGAACCACTCCCAAAATTTTTAAATTCCCAGATCATTCGCCCCAGTGCCCGTGCCCGAACTCTCGTGCAATGGGAGGACGGGGGGCATGTGTTGCACTCACGCACAGTCTGGTTCCCGCGACACCAAAACACAGAAGAGAAGCGAAAAAGAGGAAAATTCCCTCACCATGCAGTTGGACATCGGAGAGTTTGAGAGAGGAATGGGGATCGTAGACGCGGATTTTACTGTCCTTAGTCGTCACCAGAAACACATTTAATGCTTGATGGAAGCATAATCCCTCTATACTATCACCTAGTTCGATCAATCCATCTTCTTCTAATCCTAAACTATCGTTTTGCACAGACATTTTTCTTCATTACGCCTTTTAGCTGGTTCTGTCAAGAATAAGGAATAGAACAGACTAGTATAAGTGAATGAATCTGACAAATCTTCCTTGCGAGAACATGATTATTATGATAAGAATGACCTCTTAATGGAAATATAAGCAAAAGATTACATTAATCTTTACAAATTCTTAGTCTATTTATATTAGATCAAGTACCGGAGCAACAGAATATATGAATATTATCATGGAATGTTCGTCAGAAGTGGTAAACCATCTCGATGCTCAAATGTTTAAGAACAGCTGATGCAGTGTATACATTTCGATTTAGTTACAAAGAGGATTTGAAGCTTTAGAGAACTATTATATATAGATTCTGTGGATTGCAAAGACTCCTTAAGATATAAATTCCCTTAACATGCAATGTAGCGACATTATATTTTTTAATAATATTCAAGATGTGGAATTTCGTTTGCTAGAAAATAAGGTAAAATTTCGAAGACCGTTTAGCGAGCATTCATTGGTATTAAAAAGTTTGTACTTGACATGGCATTATTAATTAGAAATTTCCAATTCTGAGTTTGGTACTTGAAACGATTCATGAGGTCAGTTCTTCATATCTTGAACATGAAGTACCGATAAACAAGCTATCATTGTATTAAAGAGCTCGTATCGTAGATTAGAAGTTCACAATGCATGTAAAAAGCAATATAATGATGCAATATGACTTAAGGTATATTATTACACCATATATTTTCAACCGCGCCTTTCTTTCTGTGAATTAATTTGCAAGACCACGGTTGAAGAAATGTAGAAATAAAAGGATAAGTAATTAGTGTTTACAAATTTTATGCATCTAGACACAGAAATTTGGCTTGTGTAGCTATCCAACTTATGAATGAAAGCAGACAAATGTGCACGAATAAACATGGATATCGATGAATTGTGGGGTTACAGGCTTTTTTTATACATCTGCGTGCATTCATGTACAGTACATACTGAATTTATGAGGTTGGTCTTGAAGAACAGGCGTACCAAAGTTACAAAGAATTTAACGTAACTCACTGCAAACTTCGTTAAATACTTTGTCTCTTTTGCCTTGAAGCATGCAATAAATAATGTATTTTTATGGATTAGAGTTAGGCTGTTTACCCATCTTCTAGCAATTTCCCTACATCTTTCATCACTGTTATGTTTATGATGTTGATGTACGCGCTTGTTTGCACAAACTTTACATGAACTCGCACAAACAAACGTGTACCAACCGCTGATCCTACGATCTGTGAAACTGAACAACGATAGGTCTTGACAATACCTGGATGGTGATCAATGAAACCAAAACCCATTGAGCATCCAGAGAAAAGGGTATCCTTTACATTATGGAGATCAGATCGAGTTGTTCGAATGACGATAATTTTACAGCAAAGATTATTTCTTTCTCAGTCTATATTGCATTGAAATAAAATGACATGCACATACAATTCGACTCCTTCAAGTTAGGATGAACACGTACAACGCTCCTTGAAAATGCTCTTAAAATCTTTAGGAAATTCTCTTGAACAAACTGAAGTAAATATCAAAACTTCAGCGCACGTGTGGATATGATTTAACAAGTAAAAAATGCTCCGAAGTTTCTTCGGCGCAATCGAGTCTTCTTTACAGCGTATAATGCAGTATGAGCCGCGGCCCATGAAGCTTTCAGTCACGGCCCGGTGTTGGCCTGTCAGATAGCGTTGCCAGACGTACGATCATGGCTAAATTTAACTTAAATAAAATAAAAACTACATAGGCTAGAGGGCTGTATAGAGGGCTGCAATTTGTTACGTTTGATGATTGGAAGGTGGATGATCTACAAACTAATTTGCAGCCCTCTAGCCTTAGTAGTTTTTAAGATCTGAAGGCGGACAGAAAAAGTGCTGACGGACAGACAAAGCCAGCACAGTAGTTTCCTTTTACAGAAAAGTAAAAAGATATATGTACTTCTTTGTGTGCACAGTGTTTGTATATATGTTCATTTGCTCATGTATTAATATATCATTATCAAAACGATTAATATGAAATAAACTATGAGATAAATCACTAATATGTATTTGTCCGCAATCAATTTTAATGAGGCAAAATCTGCATAATTAACTGCATGATTTACTGACATTCCATGTAGGTTGACATTGACTCATACACAAAAACATACCAATTTATAAAGGCAGAAATATCTCGTTAAATTTGAACATTCCATATTTCGTTCTCTGAAGATATATTAACTAAACCTGCAAGCAACGATGTATGGTAAGAATAATATCAACAACGAAAATAAGAATGCATGATGATCATACTCAGACTGGTCAGCAATGACACACACTAAAAGAGCCATCATCAACTTCCTCCATGGCTGCCTTTCCCAGGTTAGACCTGGAGTCTTTGACTGGCCAGAAGGCTTTCACTTTGGAATGTCTTCCCCTTATGTCCAAAGGCCATTGGCTGACCATTTGGCCCTGCTTCAGATCTGCCTTCCTTAAGAAAGCATGGATCCCCACCTAGCTGGAAGCCTCTCCTCCACAGCTGCCTCCCACAAGAACCCCAGGGTTGCTCCAGCTGAGAGGGGTCTCGTCCTAGGTCACCTTTCTCAGGGAATCTCTGGGGCATGGGTAAGGGCTGGAGACCCACCTAAAGGGGTAACTTTCCCTTGCAAACCTTGGCCTCCAAGGGGAGAGGTTGAAGACTTTCCTCAAAGGGTGCCTTCTCTAGGAAGCCTTAGTCCTTACCCTTATGGTGGAACCCACTTCTGGGGATGCTTCTCAGCCTGACATTATCCCTACCTCACTCCTAAGAAGGAAGCACTGGAGGAGGACCTCCCTGTTGTGAGTGTTCTAGCTCTCTCGGGGAAAGCATCCCTAGGGGAAGGAATGGATACCCTCCCAAGGGTTGCCTTTGTGAGGCCCTCCTCCACGGAAGCTTCCTAGTCTGGCAGGAGCCCTACCTAACTCCTGGGAGGGCAGCTCCAGAGGAGAACATCCTTGCCAGTGTTCATTAGTTCCCTCTAGGAAGGCATCTGTTATGGAGTAGCTGGAGGCCCTGTCCAAGGGATCCATTCCCTAGGCAGCCTTGGACTCCCTCCTGCAGTGAGATCATTATATATGGACATTTTCTGGCTTGGCAGGAGCCCTGCCATCCTTCTGGGAAGGCAGATATGGAGGAAAGCCTCCTTTCTTGGTGCGCCCTGCATCCCTCTGAGTCAGCATCCCTGGTGTAGGGGCTAAAGATTCTCCTCAAGGGATCCCTTGCCTATTAGTCTTGACCCCAACTCCCAATGTGAGGACCTCCACTGGGTATGCCTCCATGCCTAACAAGAGCCCTGCTAGGAAGGGGGCTGCCCTCCAGTAGTGTCTCAGCTCTCCCTTGGAAGACATCCCCAGGGGATGCTTTTCTTGGGAAACCTTGTCACCCACCCCTGAGGTGAGGGTTTATTCCATGGGTGCCCTGGCTCCCTCTGCAATGGTATCCTAGGGGCTGGAGACCTTCCTGAAGGAATCCACTCCATAGGATGTCCTGGCTTCCACCGCTGAGGTGAGGACCCTCTACAGGGATGCTTCCTGGCTTGACAGGAACCTTGCCTCCCTCCTGGGAAGACAGCCCTTGAAGGACCTTCCTGGCAGGAGTGCTCTGTCTCCCTCTGAGAAGGCATCCCCAAGGGAGGACTGAAGACACCCCCACCCACTCCCAGAATGCCTTCCATAGGAAAAGCTTTGGCCTCCAACCCTGTTGTGAGGTCCTTCTCTGTGAATGCTTCCCAGCCTAGAAGAAACTTGCTTACCTTCTGAGGATGCAGCCCCAGAAGAGTACCCATCTGCTGAGGATGCCCCAGCTTCCTTAGGGAAGGCGTCATAATTGGAGAAATTAGAGACTTTCCTTTAGGGCTGCCTTCTCTAAGAAGTCTAGGCCCCCCAGCCCTGAGGTGAGATCCTCCTATGGGATACTTCCTAGCCAGACACATTCCCTGCCTCCTTCCTTTGAAGGCTGCCTAAGGAGAGCCTTCTTGCCGATAGTTCTCTGGCTTCCCCTGGGAAGGTATCTCCTGACATATCTGTGTTGCGTCAGAAGTTGAAACTGGCTTACTTTCATCATATACCACATGAACAACATTTGAATCAAACTTCAAAAATGAAATCCAGGAAGAATAAGTCTGAAGTGATTTGGAGCCTCTTGTAAGACTTCAGCCTTTTAAAACTTGCATATGTCAGTAGTTCGAAGCATTTGGATCGGCTTCTAATGAGTCTGATTCCTCAAATGGAAATGTCTCAATAAAATAGGAAGACTATTGACGGTTTCAGATTGAGTTAAAGGATTTATATGTTTCTTACGGTCAGAGAGAGAGAGAGAGAGAGAGAGAGAGAGAGAGAGAGAGAGAGAGAGAGAGGAGGAGAGTTATCAAATTTTTATCAAATTTTTGAAGCCTATACCTCTGTAACGTTCCGAGGCAATCAGTGAGATCTCCGAAATTTGAACTGGGAAGAGAAGATCATCTTCCTGCTTCTGTTAAACTTAAAAAGTCTCGAAAAGCTTTAACAAAGAAATTTCAAAACATATTCCACGAGGAGCTAACGAAGCTTGTCAAGCTTTAGGAGACCTGGAAATTTACAGATAACGTTCCATGTCTGTTTCTGACGAAACCTTCAGGGCTTCGGCGTAAAATTTTAATAGGACTGCCCGGAGCTGTTCTGTTTTGGCACGTCCAGTGGTAACTCAGCTTTGCTGTCAAACATCCTTCACGTGCTTATCTATTATTGCTGCATATCTTGATTAAAGGTACTGATAAACTTTCATATTTATTCATTTATAAAATCAATTTCTAACTGTGTTTATATGTAATCTAAGCATGGCGTGAGGAAATGATATGGAGACTTCAAGGGGTTTATTCAAATACTTTAATTGCTGGGATGAACCTAGAGCGATATTTCTGTAATACAGTTTTAAGCATGTGTACTTTGGAACATGATATATACATATGTATGTATTGTAAGGGCGTCAAATCGCCTCTCCATTCTTGTGTTTTGCTCCTCATATGTACATTAATCACGTCATATATGTTACTTGTTATTATTTCAGATTCTTTATGTATCTCATTGTATGCATCATTGTACGGCCTTTCCGCCGATATATATAGCTGTCTTTTATATGTTCTGTAACGCATTATATATGTCTTCTTATGCCTGTTAACAAACGCAATTTCTGTATAGACGTAGCGGGGGGCCTCAGGTCGCCCGCTACCGTTCCGTCCGCTTTCCGCATTATAAACACCTGTCGAGAATAATAAAGAACCCCCACCAAAATCACTTTCATGCATCATAACAAAGTTTTCATGTAACCTAACCATCTCACAGACTCATCAACATAGAGTTACGGGCTGCTCTAGGAGCGAGAGCCCGTGCTGGCACAAGGCCAGCTAAATCTGAAACAACATCATAATAAAGAATCAGTCTTTCACTTCTGACATTTCTTGAACCTCACAGTAGCCTACATATATACACACACACACACACACACACATATATATATATATATATATATATATATATATATATATATATATATATATATATATATATATATATATATATATTCACAAGTATTATGATACAAATTTCGTTTGATATTCCACTCGCCCTACCACGGAATATCACCGAAGGGGAACTATAATTGCTAAACGATTCAGTACCTGGGAGATTCGAATTCCCGACAATATGAACCGACGAGTCTTTAAGCACAAAAACCTTCATTCAACGGGCATCTGTACGGCAAAGTCGGTATCAGCTTATAACTCTCTTAATAGCCAAATGGTTACCGTCCCTGAAGTCGTCTGCTCACACTGTGGGGCGTTCAGATCTGTCAGCTACCGAATCGTTTATCAGTTGTAATTCCCCTTCGGTGATATTTCCGAGATAAGCTAATTGGCTATTAAACGACACTTGAAGCTTAGTGATTGAGAATGTAAAAAATGTCATGGTGAATGTGATAAAAATTCATACACGCACACAAACACACACTTATATAGTATATATATATGTGTGTGTTTACCTGTATTTCGCCTGATAATTCCTGACTAAAAAAGTACCGGATTTTATTTAACATTCATACATACCAATCTGGAATATTTGCCCGCCCCCTTCCCCCAAAGAAAACTCCTGGCTATGCCCTCGTCCAGAAAAAGGGAAAATGGATGTAAGATACGGGTGAATGGCACAGTGTGTGCATGTGTGTGTGTATGTGTGTGTAGAGGAGTTCGATGCCCTGCCGCTGAGCCTTTTCTGTAGGTATATGAGGCCGCCAAGGTTGTGGAAGTTTTTTGTGTAGGGGTTCCATTCTCAATTCAGCAGTTGAAATACATAATGTGGCATTGACTGCTGTGTTGTTTTTTCATCTGAAGCCTGATGTTGAAAAAATGCGTTTACAGCAGCTTAGCAGTCAATATTCTTCTCGGTTCTTACACGCTAACAGAAAGACCTTTCATCTTGAGTATGCAGTTGGACAAGCAAATCGTCTGCACAATGCAATTTTATATTCAAAGTCGTATATTAGACTGGGGATTTTACAGCCTGTTCGGTTCTATCCTCAACAGAGAATGACTACACAGAAAACAGAAAGTTAATGAGTCTAAATTAAAAGTCAGGTGACCAGCAGGCAGAAATCGTTCCTTGAAGATGGAGGCAGACAATCCTATCCTATGGAAGCTTGGAAATGAAGAATCTTCCTCTTTGAAGCTTCTGTATTAAAGAGGTTCTCTGTGAAATTAAATAAATATGTATATATATACTGATATATATACAGGTTACACAGAGAAAATGGTGTTTAAGAACTCTGGGTTGCTGAACCTCTAAGTTATTGAGCAAAAAGTGGTAGAGGAGAATGGTCTAGGTAAATGTTGTACTTGAATTTTCCAAGACTCAAGTGAGTGCAATAAGACTGCACTGTCCTGACTCAATCTTTTTTTTTTTTTTTTTTTTTTTTGCTTTTCACAAGATGGGGTCTTGCAGCCATCACTGACTGACTCTTCTAGCCTTGGTCTTGGTCTGTCCCTAAATGTAGTGTGATTCAGATTCAGTCTCGTACCTTCTGTGCCCTTGGTGACTCAGGCCGAGGCAAACTTCAGGCTGCAAAATTTTGCCCCATTTGATACAGTTTTCGTTCATATTTTACCGTGTATTCTTTTTATCATTCTTGGATAGCTTTGGTCTAGATTCACCTGATATTGTGGTGATCTGCAAAGTAGAAATCTTGCTAGATTAAACAAAGAAAGTGCGTGTGTTATAACCTTTTATTCGATGAAGTGCCTTATTTTCCATTTAGTACATCTGAAATAGGCTTAGCAGTATTTAGAACAACTCACTGTGAGATTCGTTTATGAATTTACAATCAGTATTACTTTGCTTACGTACATAAACATAACTGTAGTACCAGAAACAGATGATTACAAATTACACTTGGCTCTAGTAAAGGTTTATGGTGTATGAAATATTGATCCCTCTGTTTTTTCTTTGTATTTTATGCATAGTATAAAATTTTTGTATTTTATGCATAGCATTGTAGTGATGCTATGCATTACTAGAGCCTGCTGAAATCACTTAAAACAGTGGAAATCAAGACCAAATTCAGACAATGAATCCTATGACTGGACTCAAACACAATTTCAGACACTGAATCTTAAGGGTGAACTCGGACACAAATTCAGACACTGAATCCTAAGGTTGGATCAGACAAATTCAGTGAATCTCACTTCAGCAGAAAGTACAATTGAAAGAGAAGGGCAGAGAGCAGGGCATTCATCGGCAACATGAGTTAACGTTGGAGGCCTGGAAGAAAGAAGGGGAGAACAAAACATTTTATGGTATGCCTTAAATTGTCTGCTCATTTTCCACTATGAATCAAATAAAGTCATATACAGAGAAGTAAAATAATATTTGCTTAAAAGTTTTTATACTTATGTATATAATGACCAATACAGTTTTTATATAAATATATATATTTTTATGTTTTTACCTGGAAAAGGACTTTAAATCCCGAGCAGGGAAGTTACCGTTATGATCTAACTGAGGAAGGAACTTACCATGAAAATTTATGTATCTGACTGAAATTGCCGGCTCAGATAAAAACATAAGAAGAAAAAGATGAGCTGAAGGCTTTACTCAACAGGGAATGTTGCAGATAAAACACTTAGGTTCACTTAAAATCACATATATTTACATTAACACAAAATAAGAATAATGGGGAATAAGTTTGACAGGTAAACAGAGTCGTCCTGAAGAACTAAATTATGATAACAAAAGGATAACTGAAGATGCTGTGGAAATCGACTTCGAGGGCACTGTAGAGTAGGTTGCAATGGTTAGAGCCAAGGCACACACGCACAATCGGAATAGGGGGATTCCACAGCAAACAACTCCATCTGCAATTGAGAACGTGACGGAAAATTGGTGCAATAAAAGGAAAATCGAGAGGTGCGCAGAAGACTCCAATAAGTCTCAGTTTGAAAAACTGGTAAACACTTACGAATTTAAATTAATGCACTGCAAAGTGAAGGTCAGGTCTGTGGGGAAAATTGCACTTGGAAATTGGAAAGTAAATCTGTAAAAGAATAAAGAATTCTAGACTGTTGAAAAACCTCAAATCCGGGCACATTACCTTATATTGGAACATGGGTCTCTGTCGTTTTGCCAGATGGGGGGGAAGGAATTTAAGGGACTTAGCACTGGAAGAATACTGGGCTAAGAAAGCAGCTGCATGTTTTGGGATATGGGCCTGATAGGGCAGAGATCAAGGGGAAAAATGTTGCTGGATCTGCTGCCAGGACGTCTCTATCTTGGTTTGGGTAGCGTGGCTCCTTTTATGACCTCTGCTGGATTATCTTCCCATGCTCTCAGCACCCCATTTTCTATGGACACACAAGGGTTTTGGCATGATCCCGTGACCTCGCAATTGTCCGGTCAGCCACATGGTAAGGCTATGAATGCAGCAGTTGGTTGCTATGGGGTCTTCCAAAACTTTCTCTTTGGGCAAATCCCCATCACCAGTTCTTCTGGTGTCTGCAGCAGCGATTTTGTCTCCAAACGGCTTTGCACCTGGATGAGAGGTTTTGAGGCAGTCACGGGGTCAAGAGAAAGGATTAAGAGAGTGTCCATGGATCGATAATAAGAGATTTAAGAAGGGGCAGTGTTTTCCATGACCTCCTTGTTGGTCAGCAGTGTGACTAAAAGTTACTGTACTTCTTTTGAAAAGAATAAAACAACTCAAATTTACAGTAGATTCTCTTAAAGGAATAAAAGTTTTGTTTTACTGTGCGTTCCTTTGCAAAGCTTAGAGGGCG
Source organism: Macrobrachium rosenbergii (assembly GCF_040412425.1). NCBI lineage: Eukaryota > Metazoa > Arthropoda > Malacostraca > Decapoda > Palaemonidae > Macrobrachium > Macrobrachium rosenbergii. The sequence continues at coordinate 17,798,912 of NC_089743.1, read as the reverse complement.
AGTTGACTTGGGAAGGGTATCCCTTCATTGCAATGCATATATATACATATATATATGTATATATATACACACACACACACATATATATATATATATATATATATATATATATATATATATATATATATATATATATGCATGCAAAATACCATGGTGAAAACTGAAATAGAAGACTTAGTCCTGAATGGTTTCATTTCTTAACACATTTTCAAAATATCACATGTTCCTGTGGGTTGCATACAGAGACATTGCATGAATATTTGTGTGTTTCATTCTTCATCATTATGTCGTATTCCCTAACACAACCACACACAACATATATACACTATATATATATATATATATATAAATATATATAATATATATATATAAATATATATATATATATATATATATATATATATATATATATATATATATATATATATATATATATATATATATATATACACACACACAACTTCTGTAATTTTCTCTTACAAGATGACACTCCAGAAAGTGATATTTGCAGGTATGACAGTACTGTTAGGGTGTAGTAACGAGATACTGCAGGGACTAGTGAAAGAGTCTGAAAGTGTCTGCAAGGAAAGACAGTCTCTGCATGAAACGAGACAAAGGGAGGGACTCAATCTACTGAAGGAACACGGGTGAGTCATCTGTTGGTTTCCTGTCTGACTTGCGCCGTGTTGCGTACATTCTAGAAGTGCTGCTCACTCGGCTCTCGCTTTCATTCTTTTGTCTTCGGAGTTGGATAATAATGATGATCCTTTGAATTCCAACAAAGATTGACGAGACAAACGGAACACCAACAAAATCTCTTCGTAACAAAAGATGATTGGAATCGCAACAATACTTCTTCACATAGATCTTCTCCATACGGTCTAATTTTCTTCTTCCAAGCTTCCTCGGCCTTTCTCGTGCTATATTTCATTAGTATATTCCCTAAGTGACACTGGCCTCTGTTTCATCCAGATAAGTTTTGAGTCTTGAAACCGTCGTCGAAATTATTCTATGATTGCTACTGTCGATTTTGTCCAAGAAACCTACAGATTCACAAGATGCCGAGATATCCACATGCAACTGTAGCAAAAGAATATTGTATGATTAACTGATGCGTTACCAGGAATGACGAATTAACACTGCGTAAACGTACCTGATAAGTTTTTTAATCGCTGTCGGCTGGCATAGAAGTACTAAGTGCAGTCATAGCTGAGCGAGTGCGAAAAACGTTGCATACCATCGAACTGATAAAGCAATCAGTGAACATCTAGAGGAGAGACAGGCTACGTAAGGATGTAAACAAAAACAGGTGAACGAACAAATCGGTCAATGGACACATTATTATTATTATTATTATTATTATTATTATTATTATTATTATATGGTCCAGTATTTGCCATGGCATAATATTCTTGTTTTTGTGAGCACTGCCGTTTTTTATTTGTTCTTTGTTCGTTGTTATTTGTTCGTTGTTAACCTTGCTGTTTATCCGACCACAAGCGACCCTAACTCACGTTTCTAAGTCGGTGTCTTATTTCCATACCAAAACGCTGCAGTTCCAACTTCAAATAACGTCATTGTCTGTAATTTACGGCAAAGTTTTTTTTTTTTTTTTTACAATCAGACGTTACTTTTTGATGTACTTAACTGAACTAACAATTATGAAAAATGGTAAAGATGCCAAACTACTAACGAGTTATAGTGACGAGTCTAGCAGTAGATTCAGATTTATAGCAATTCTAAATTACTATTATTAGTACAAAGAAGGTAAAAAACAGTTAATTAGATGGAGTTTTATGTTCCATAAGTAATAATAGAACATTCAGGATCAGGAAATATGTTAAATATTCCTATTTTTTACTTATATAGGACCACGTTCATTGGCGTAAATAGTGAAGAATATTTACAGCAAAATTGAGCGCTTAGTTTTCAGAAATCTGTTATCATTGGTACTTGTATAATTCTCACAGGGAGAAATTTTGGAGAAGATTCTTATTTGTGAACTACCTCAATTATTTCTTCCCATCTGCGTCATCAGTGTTAGCACCCTCGGCTCTCCAGGACGCCATAATTGTAACGCTAGTGCTAGGTGATTAAAGATGTTTATAATTTGGTACTGAGGCGACTGAAGACCTAAAACGAACTAACGAATCTGAAAATCAGGTGAAGAGCAGCAGCAGTTTTACTCCCTGGCCCCTCCTCCTGTGAAGGACAGCAGTTGCATCAGGGTGGAATTTCTGTTATGGAGCAAAACTATTCTCGAGAATATGGTGGAGCCATGGCTGAAAGGCGTGAATCTGCGATATTCTTAATTGCTACGACATTTTCAATAGCATTCCTTTAAACATAAACGATGCGATGAAAAGCAGTTAGCGAACATAGTCGAAATTTCACTTTTAATTCTTTCAGCAGTGAATACTTTAAGTAACTTATGGCATACAAATGTCAGATTATTGTTATTAACAGTATCGTTATTTTGAATATGAATGTGTATCGACCATTGCTTTAACACATCGCCTCGTAGATTTAGAATAAGCTTGTGTTACGCCAGAAGGGACGTCTACCCACAGAAGCAAATTAGTTGCTAAAGGGTAGAAGAGGTTGGCTGCTGGTCTCTGTACTCCGTCCAAGTAACAGAGAAACGCGCGTCTGCCCCGTTCCTTTCGAATACCGTACTTGTTTTCGCCAGTCTTCTTTCCTTACTGCCTGACTGTCTCACTTAACCCTGCAGCTGGCAGCCGTTGCCCTATCCCTACAAAACCATTGATCCTGAAAAAAGTTGAGCTTAGCTTCCAGGACGACTTCTTTAGGATGAATCAACGTTTCTCAAGCGTGACCCAACATGGAGGGATGAGATTACCTCAGAATGTAAGGCAAAATAGTGCCCTGTGTCGACATGGGCTCACGTTCCTTCCGGCAAACCGCAAAACAATTAGTCAGGATAAGCAAGTTGAAAGGTTACATCGTACATATATGCATACATACATACATACATACATACATACATACAAACACACATACACACACACACACACACACACACACACACACACACACACATATACACACATATATATATATATATATATAAAAGAGTGTTTTTGTAGCATCTTATTTATTAATTTATTCGATAAAAGGAGTATCAGATATTAAACCATAAGCACTCTGTAACAATATTGTCAAATATATATATATATATATATATATATATATATATATATATATATATATATATATATATATATATATATATATATATATATATATATATATGTATGTATATATATATATATATATATATAATTTATATATACATATATATATATATATATGTATATATATAAACATAAGAAGAAAAAGATGAGCTGAAGGCTTTACTCAACAGGGAATGTTGCAGATAAAATTATCCCACATGGGTATGTTACCAGTAACAAGCGAAACACCTGACGGTTGGGGAAACGATCAGCCCAAACCTTCATTTAGCAGCAAAAAGTAAACAAAACCTAAGTTTCGCTACTGAGCTAAAAAGACTTGCGTTAACTTCACGATAATATATAATATATATATATATATATATATATATATATATATATATATATATATATATATATACATAGATATAGATAGATAGATAGATAGATAGATAAATCGGGTGCATAACGTGGGTAAGATGAATTTTCATAAGAAAAACTGCCTTAGCTTGGGTGTCTAATGAACTTCGGGTCTCAGCCTTCTGAGCGTGGAGCGGCGGTTTAAATGCGGCAGTCGAGTGGAGCCGAGGCGGTGAGTTAAAGTTAACCGAGTCTAGGCTTAATGTTGGAGGTCAAATGGCTCAGTGCAGTGATGTCACTGACCTAACATATCCAATCCAAATTCGAAGAAATCTGAAACGCAGGTATCATAGTCAGTCAACATTCAGCTAAAGGTAGGACAGGGTCCAGAAGATGATTATTAGTTAAAAGTGCAGCGAATTAATGAGAAGTTGGCGTTGCATTATTTTCTCACGAGCACTCGATAGAGAGCTTATCACGGCTAGGTGACGCAACAGATAAAGGTCTAATACTTCTCGTTGATACTGATTGTTTGACGGCTAGTCGATAGTATAATCGGGACCTTGACCTTTCGCTTATTATTCAAGATTGAACTCGCACTGGTAATTAATCCCTACATTAGTAACATCCTAGCATTTTAGGAGGCACTGAAAAAATCTTTACACTGTATAATAGCAACAAATCACTAAATATTCATGAAAATCTTTGTAAGAGTTTACCCAATGAGTTTTCATCAAGTTTCACCCAAATCCGTTAATTTTTTGTCAAGGTAGTTTGCTATTGCTGACAGACATGGTCAAAAGAAATAACTCCCCTCATTGGGAGAGGTAACATAATGCTAGTGATATGTAATTACAATGTCAAAACTATAAGAATTAGAAATAGTCTTTTGTGAAGCAGTGAATTGATAGAAATTCTATATTCCTTAAAATGGAAGACTTATTTTGCTTGGAAAATCGACAAGTCTTCATCATAAAAAATTCACATCAAGTTGATTGCTCGAGGGAGTCCCGAGTGCATGTATCCCACAGGTTTCCCCATTTTCTTTCAGTGGTCAGCAAAACTGAAATGGTTTATCCTTAAAATATTCATAGGAATTATATCCTTTAACAAAGGGATATCTTCTGTCCCGTGTACTAAAACTCAATTCGAGGTAAGTGAGATTAAACATGAAAGAATTTCATTTGGTATTCGGAACATTTGTGTGAATAGCATTTTATCGAAAGGTAAAAACCAATCTGCCTTTCATCGGAGGGCTGACAGGAAGGATAAATGTAATGAGTTTATGTAGCAGGGACGGTTAGAGCTAGTATTATTGTGAAAAATATGTACAGGTTTAGTCATAACAGGGGGCCTATTTGAAGGTCAGAAAATAAAGGTGGAGGTTTGCATGTTGAAATCTGAAGGCAGTAATGATGCCTGGCTATGAAAGGTGGAACAGGAGAACATGAAAAGAGGAGAGAGGAAGAGTCAAAGCAGTTGTTTGTTAACGCATTATTCTTATTCAGATTATCACTGTGGGTCCATACCAGTGTGATAAACCAAAAGGCCAATAACTTAGCTAGCGAGCTTCCGTAGGACAGAATACCTGCACGAGAAAAAGGATAGAAAAAGGAAACAGTGGAAAACGAAATTCCAAAAGGCAGATCAAGATAATAATGGGTTATAAAGGCCGCTTCAATAGAGTATGACAATAAGCCAGAAATCTTTTTTCGGAGGTTAGGATGACGCTTGTTTAATGTTTCATTATCTGTAAAAATGCCGAATTTCAAGCATGAAATACCAGTTCGTACTTACATTACGAAGTACTTTGTTTGTAGTCTATCCCAATACCTATTCTAACGCAAATGTTCTTCTCTCTCTCTCTCTCTCTCTCTCTCTCTCTCTCTCTCTCTTCGTTGAATAACCGCTTGAGGCTTTCCATGCCAACAGGTTTTAGTTTGTGACAACGAAGCTTAAAATTTGATCATGGTGGCAATGGAAGGAATGAATGTAGTTTTTTTTTTCGCATTATTAAAGAAAAATTAAAGGAAGGGTGTTCTCTGGGGTTAAGTTAGAATGAAGAGCAATCGCAAATCCTTTTGATAATAACAACTGTAGAGTGATCGAAAAGGCTTACCTCCAGCAATGTGATACAGAGTCACAGTTAAACTGTATCGGCTGGAAAAGGATGCTACAAATCATATAGAGGCTATGAAGCATTTATCCGCGAAAAACATCTGCCTGTAATGGTTACCAGTACAATAAATCTGCAGCTCCGAGACGATTTCTTTCAAAAGATAATGTCAAGAGAATGTTCCTCGATGAATAGATCTGAAACATTTCTTCGAATTTTAGTCAACTGGAATGGAATGGGATGTGAAATTTAGGCCAAAGGCCAAGCACTGGGATCTGTGAGGTCATTCAGCGCTGAAAGGGAAATTGAGAGGACTGTAGAATGTTTTAGAGGTGTAACAGGAGAACCTCGCATTTGCGCTATGAGACAATTGTTGTTAGGAGGCCGTTGAAACTGATATAGGGAGAAAGAGAATATGAACGAGGGTACAGTAAAAGGAATGAAATGGGTTGCTGCCAGGGGCCAAAGGGACTTTGCAAAAAACCAAGTTCCATGCAAAGAACCTTAAGTTATGCTTACAGTGCACCGCGTGACGGCTTTGGTCAATTGTTCTTGAGACTCATGCTCACGGGTTCACACGGTTGGAAACATGTCCCTCTCATTTCGTTGGCAACGATACTGAAGGACATCAGCAGCTTTCACTGTGAAACATATTTCTCTCCATCAGAGCCAGGTAGTTGTCGGGACCTGCAAGAAATGTGAAACACCAAGACTCCGGTGAAAACATTCGCCTTTGGCGGAGTTATTATGTCAGTATTTTGAGCATTAATAGTACCATGAATACTGCAGTCTTGCACTAATTCAAACCCTGCGGAGATAAGAAGATTACCATTGTGAATGCAAACTATTATTCTTTATATATATATTTTTTGTCAAGATAAATATTAACGAAGTGGAGATAAATCTCCTTATCTTGTCTTCATTTTATTTTGATCACTCGATTCTGTCGTTATTATTAATGATCTGCATAATGTAAAAAAAAAAAAAATATCGTGAATACCATTTAGACCAAATGCACTTTTTCCTAATATTGGTCTTCCATTGTTCTGGGCAGTCACGTCGTCCTGTATTTCAGTAACCTGATCTTGGGGTAGGGACGAGAATTAAAAAAATGCGAAAACGGAGGAATGCTACGGTGATTCAAAGAGAGAGAGAGAGAGAGAGAGAGAGAGAGAGAGAGAGAGGTTTCGGCCCTGCAGATCTATGATAATGCAAGTGACAATCTTTGAAATAATATTGTGACTCGTAGATTAAATTAGACTTTCTGCTTTCACCCCAAGACATCTGAAAATATCCCGCTGATTTGGTCCTACCGAAGATACTGTATATTAGCCTTAACATTTCTTTGGTACTTTTCATCCATCATATTTATTTACTGGGGCAAAGAATTGAACAGGTTTCCTTTGGTCTGAAATTCTACATAAACGATTTCCTAAACTTAACATCAGTTTTATGAAGCTTTTCAACGTTTCCTTTGGCCCCTCGAGGCATCTTAAGGACCTCACTTCCCCCAGGCATTTTCTCTTGCCTGCGACTTGTTCCTTGTTCACAGGTAGGATTTTTATGGGTCATCTTGCTCGGAAATAACGTCTGTTCTGACCACTGAAACTTAGCATGATGTTTACATTTTTATAAAATGAAATTTCGGAGTGTTTTTCTCGGTTTTGATTTAGAATATTACTGATCCTATCATCATTCCTTTAACCTTCCATTAATTGAATAATTAAAAAATATATATCTTTTTCAACTCTCAGTTTACTGCAAGATATATATACCTTATATATATATGTGTGTGTGTGTGTGTGTATGTGTAAAACCCTCTACTTTTCAGCATTCGCGCTGGGATGGAGTTGCTAGCTAAATGGCTTTTTCTTTGACGTCAATTGAAGCTGGTACCCTTTCACAGCAGGGTCGATTGGTGGGAGGCACGCCAGGATCGAACCACGGTTCTTTACGAGCCCGGAACTTTTTTTCCTTCACGAAGCGAAATATGGAAGTGGAGTGCGAGTGCAAGGAAAGGTTGAAGCTGCTCAAGAAGTTCTTCCAGTCTGATAAACGAGTTGCATTTGCGTCCATTCCTGTCTTTCCTCTTATCACGGTTCAGGCCTCTGGTTCCTTATCAGCCGCAGGGCTGAAAAGCTTTGAAATGATTATGAATGAATAGCCATTGTTTACACACATGCGCACAAACTACTACGATTAAGGTGACTAGTTGTTTTAATTTTGAATTGTGTAAAAAAGAATAGCCAAGCTTCCATATGTTCTGCGCGTTGTTGTCATTTATACTTATCGGAGACGAATCTGCCAGAAAGGCTTTATAGCAAACAATTGCAGATTGCTTTATCAATGAATAAAATATCTCCTCCTTCTACCAATGTCTTCTCATACACACACACACACACGCGCGCGCATATATATATCAATAAAACATAAACAAAAACCTAAACGGCACTCCATTCTATTGATTCTCGGCAGCACCAGGACTTGAGAAACTTGTAACATATTCTTCGTTTTCCGATGCGTAACACTGAGTCACTGACCCCGCGGATGAATCCGCTCTTCCTCGAAAAATAGTCTGCATGTTATCATTTCTGCCGTCCGCGAATATCGTGCTCACTGGACGAACCTCGGTATCCTTGTTGAATGCTATGATTTTCGTGACAATCTTTTTTCATAGCTATCTTACAATTACATACATGTTCTGGTCGAAAGGCCGTGCATATATATATATATATATATATATATATATATATATATATATATATATATATATATATATATATATATGTATATATATACACACACATATATATACATGTATGTATGTATATATATATAAATATATATATATATATATATATATATATATTTATATATATATATATATATATATATATATATATATATATATATATATATATATATATATATATATATATATATATTGTTATGATGGCATCCTGCTCACTATAAATTACCAAAACTATTATGCTTATCAAGCTTTCTATAAATGACTATTTTCAGAGCCTTAGACCAGCCATAGGGTATCCCCTCTTACACAAATCTCGTCTAAAAACAAAATCAATACATATATACCAGATCCAGGTTGTATGAATACCCAGATTTCTCATAAAAAAACAAGGATTCACTCTTCCCTTAAACAAACTCTCCTGATTGGCAGATTTTCAAAAGAATCAATTATGATTTCAAAGGGCTGTTAAACCCAAGGAGTCAGGATCCTCTGCAAAACACTGTACACTCAAAGAGGAATAAGAAAAGACTAAACTTCATAAAAAATAACAATATTTATTAATGAATTAAAGATTGTCGTAAATGATGGTTGGGGGCTAGAAACTGCATTCAAATAAAAAAAAAAAAAAGCATTCCCCATTCTACTACGCTAACACATACACTGACAGGAAGAGGGAAAGTCACAGAGGGAGAAAGAAATCACAAGCTCACAATGGTGAAAAACAACACAAGCATACAACAGTAGAGGGCAAAGATAGAAAATATAATCCTTAATCCTATTTACAGCACTCAAATACCTAAACCTAACTTACAGTAGTAATTTGACTTTAGCTAAAACGCTTACACAGAAACCCAACACTGCAGATTATACTCGAAAGATGATTCTACCAATTACCATCAGCAGATCGAAGTGTCTATAACACCAGATTATCAAATGTCGATCAAAATAACTTCCATTATTTGCCCTTACCAGATCATCACAGATCACACTTGAAGTTGATTCTGCCACCAACAATTCCCATGTCCGTAGCACAACAGCTTCAATAGTCTCACAAAATACCACTATCAATAATTACGCTTACCAGAGGTAAGTCTCCCTACGGGTGCTGTAATGCTCCAAAACAGTGAAGAGGTCTGGAGAAAGCTGCTACAGAGCAGGACTCAACGGGGCATGCAGAGATGACGAATCGTTGAATATTGTCTTGCTGCAAACAGCCACAGGAAGCAGGCAGTGGCAAAGTTGGACCAAGCTGTGATACTTTATGCACCTACTGCAAAAGCAGACAAAAGGGGCAGGCAATGGCAAGCCTCAAACATGCAGCAGGTCTCTCGCTCAAACAACTGTGGAGGAACTCACCTGAGAGGTGAAGATCCCATTTACACCAAACATCCGCTGAATCACCCAACAACTCAAAAAATACGAAAATAAAAAAGAAAATTATCCCACATGGGTATGTTACCAGTAACAAGCAAAACACCTGGCAGTTGGGGAAAGAACAGCCAAACCTTCATTTAGCAGCAAAAAGTAAACAAAACTTGAGTTACATTACCCAGCTAAAAGACTTGTGTTAACTTCATGATAATATATATATATATATATATATATATATATATATATATATATATATATATATATATATATATACATATATATATCTATTATCATATAAATAAATATATAATATATATATATTTTAGCCCAGTATATATAATATATATATATATATATATGTACATCTATATATCTATCTATCTATATGCATATATGTGTGTGTGTGTGTGTGTGTGAAGTGAAGAGTAAAGACTGTGTGGATGCTGAATACAAATGAAAAAAAAGGCTTGAAAGATTTCATGTACCGTTAGAAGATTTGAAAGTGTGAGAAATGTAGATATACCTCGAAGTCATAAAAGGTTAGCGCAGATAAAAGGATTGGTTCGATAAAAGGTCATAATGAAAGATTTGAGGACGATTGATCAGTGAAAAGATGACGTGAAAGAGGTAACGGTCAAGAAGCGTCTGAAAAACTAAGGTGTGCGAGACTGGGTGCAAGACGGAGATGAACAGCGCAGCATGCATGGTTCGAAGTGCTGCTAATAAGCCTTCTGGGAGTGTGTGAAGCGGTTAATGTTGTGGAAGTTTTCTGCACATGGTTATTATACAAAATTAAGCAAACGAAGAATGAATGTAGCAGTAACTGCTGTTTTTTTTCTAGCACCTCTCCCCTGTTGTGGGGACCTACTTAATTTTAAAAATAATTTATGTATGATGAAATGCAGTGCGTATCTGTATACGTATATTTCTATGTGTAACAACGATAATCTACGGGAAATGAATTCCATGTTTGTACTCACCTTCATCCAGCTCAGGGACAACCTCTTTCATTACTTGCATCTATATAAGTTCTCAGAATGAAGGTACTTTGATCGGAGCGTCTGGGTGGTATGGAACGTGCCTAGTGTCGAGAACTGCTGTCTCTATCCTCTTTTTAAAATATATCTACAGTACTAAATATCTGTTTGCTATAGAATTGCTCTCGTGCAACTTCATAGATTTTATTATGCCGAGATTTGGATCATCTTGGAGGCCATGTTTTTAGAAGTAAAGACCAATGGGAGGGGCAACCTAGTGGCTAGTAGCATAACGCTGGGAAATCACAATGTAGCCATGTGTTCAAACCTGGTTGCACCACAGCCCTCTGCACTGTGGCCTCCCCATGTTTTGGGTGCGAGCTCGTTTACTTTCCTCAGTTGGATGGTACTTTAACCTTTATTTAATCAGTTCTCCTTTCGTTACCGTTTTAGATTTTGGATGTCATGTATTTGGTTTCTTCCGCAGATTTGCAATTGACAAGCAGCAAAAAGTTTTTGTTGATGTAATTTTTACTGAATCTTCACAATTAAGTCTCATGTTCTGGGACCTTTGCTTATTTTAGTCATTATAGTGGCATAGCAGTTGGAATGACTATTAAATGCAGCATTATATAAATAACATTACAACTCTATTTGTAACTGTGAAGTAGATCAGAGTGCACGTAGATAGTGAAGTATACAGTTGAACTATAGCAAACAAAAACTGCCGGGATTCACTGTTAATTAGGAATCACTGATCTTAGTTATTCCGATGGTCTGGAGGTACCTGATAAAATAGGCGTAGCCAGATTTTTCGTTGGTATATGGGTCAGGGAGGGGGATGGAGGACAAAAAGTCACCTTCAAAGTCAATCCAGCACCATTAAATGGCAGGGGGCGACATGTCCTATAGAGACGTTATAATAGGCAACATAATTGTGGAATAAAGTGGCCAACTCCTTTCTCCTGCACCGTTGACTCCCAGTATAGACCAGTACGCATGTGCAAGTGGTTGTACTGGGTGAGAAGGAAGCAGGAATCGAACCCCAACCCAGTGAAAACCGCCAAAGCACTCCAGCCTGAGTCATGCAGCTTTTTCAACGAAATCTAATTCTTATTTCTTTTTTATAATAAAGTGCTGCTAGCTATTTGTCATGAGATCTCAACTACAAAACATGTGCCGTAGCTCTATGGATAGGAAAATGTACTGTATCAGTTGCCTTTTATGATACACGGTTATCGTAATTCATTTTTTCTCCTTGTTCAGATTTAGGAATGAGGGACCTCGTTAGTGGGTGTTACTTTCTACCCAAGACTTTTAATTTTTGTAGCACTGTTAAAAAAAGAAGCAGTTTAATCTGATTAGTACACTGCCTGAAAATCTAGCAACGGGCAGCACTACATTTATTATATATTCCTCTACTCGGAGAGTACTTACAGAGAGAGACGATATTACAGCATCAAGCTTCCGATCTTTCATTCTACCATTGCTGGAACAGTATCTTTCTGAGGGTCAGCATGCACTCAGGTTTTTTTTGTCTTGACATAATACAAAACGGATTGAAACGACGGTTTCATTTTTTCCAACCATTGAAGTTGTTTTCATTCTAAGGAGAACTCAAGTTATTCTCCTTAGTGCTCGATCCCATAGAGGTGGTGCTCGCTAATCGCTTCGTAGAGCATCATCATGCATATTTTGTTGCGGGGTCGCGATCATCCACCCTCCAGCACCAGTGACCTTGCATTCCCCCACTGCAAAACTGCGGAGGAGCTTTCAATGGCAACATTGTGGGTGTTAACACTTACTAAGTTGAAGAGTTCGCTGATACTATTTAAAACCATATTATTTTACTTTCTTTTACTTATCTCTCACCTAACGTTTACTTTATTGATGTGTTATTTCTTAGTTAACGTCCCTTCTCTTTCTCCGTTGTACCGTATTTCACGTATTGCCATTCTCTTGAATGGAAATTTACTTAAGCAATTCAATGGTTATTTGGGCTTTAGCCCACTGAATGTATGTTTATTATCATTTTAATAATGATGGTAACAATAATTTTGTTAATCATGCGTGCGTGTGTAAGTGTGTGTATATCTGTGTGTGGGTGTTTGAAAGAAAACATCAATAGGGCGAGCATGTTGCTATAACACAAGAATGCAGAAGCCAGTCAACCTCATGTTGCAAACATGGGCATTGCTATTTGTAGCTCTTGTGCGCATCTGCCTTGGAACTAAGCTTGTGTTTCATTGACATGAACTGACGGTATCGATGTTTGGTGTCTTTTTGTAAATTTAAATGACTTAGACTGAAATACGAACAAGCACGTATAATTTCGCGATAAATCACAAAGAAAGAGTTCCCATTAAAGATGGTCAACGCTCTCTCCCCCCGCCCCCTTTCTCTCTCTCTCTCCCTCTCTGTGTACATAGATGGCAATCCATCTGCAGTAGAATGTAATGCTATATGATTACATAAAAGGATTTATGGGTTGGAGATAACATCCAAAGTGCGCTGTGTAAAGACAACTACTAAGTACCCAAATGAACCTGCGCGAAAGTCGAGCGGAATTCTAAATAGTGTCGAAGGAGGAGAGAGAGAGAGAGAGAGAGAGAGAGAGAGAGAGAGAGAGAGAGAGAGAGAGAGAGAGAGAGAGAGACTATGCTTTATCTACTTTACTTCATCCTTTATCATTATTCACAGTTCTGAATGATGGTGCGTTCATCCTCGAGCTGACTCATTGAGTTGTTCTTGTACTTGAAGGTCCCAGCTTCTTCACCAGTCGGGATTAATGGTTTGAAACCAACATCATTTGAAAGTTTATTTAGATATGAATGATGACATAGGCTCTACCTAACCCTAAAAACTACCTATTTCAATACGATTCATAACAGGTGGCTAGTGTACTAAATGTGATAACAGATATTTAACTCACAAAAAAAGCTTAACTTTGTAACATAAGAATAATGAAAATAAAGACTTATTTAAGTATAGTTCATATTTTGGACACTAATTCTGAAACATTCCAAGTTTATTTTCTTTTACTGAATTGAAAACACCCATACACATTCCTCGATCTCTTACATTCGTTTGATTAAAACACCAAGTTTTATCAATCTAAAAAACTTCTGCCACGTGTTGATTGATTTGGAGTACCAACCTGATTGAGAGGAGAGAGTTTAAGAATGGTGTCCTCAAATTTGGGGAACAAGAAATCTGCACATGTGCTCAATCTCCTTCTGTTTCTTGTTAATATCACTTTTCGATGCCATCGCATTCTCATCCATCCATGCGATTGCCTCCATGCAAGATTCCCGGATCATATTACATCGTTCGCTGACACTGAAACAGAAACTCCTCAGCGAACTTTTGGTGGCGGCATCGTCTCTTGACTTTCCTTCAAACAGGACATCGCAGAATGCAGAGGAACCCCTTGGAAGGATACTGAAGGATCTGTTGGACAAGCTGGCGGCTGACGACCATCTCGATATCCCTTGAATATTTGTTGACGATCTTCTCGAGCCGCCGAATGAGGACATGGTGGGAACCCTCAGGAAGCAAGGGGAAAGCTCATTGAAGGTGTCCTCTGGGGCTCCAACAACGGCCTGGTAAATTTTTGTCATGACTGGTTGGCAGATATCGTCGATTTCTCTCCTTCTCTGTTCGTACTCATCTCTTTGAGCTGTGGGATTGGATGCTAGCCATTCAAGATTTTTATTACAGATTTCCAGTATCCTGCAACGATCAGCCTCAAAAGTTTCACCTTCTATGGCGTTCTTAATCTGAGAACAGTAAGTTTCAAGGGAAACTTTGGATGAAATACGTTCCCGAAGCTTTTTATCGTCAATTTTAAACTTCTCCATGTCAAATTTCATCCGATCTATTTCCTCCTTACTGAAACGGCCTGTATCATTGCTCAATATGATTTTGCTCTGCCTATTAGTTTCTTTTTCCACTGCTGCTACAGTGAGTGTACCGCCAGCATCGATGTCCATGGAAACTTCAATCTGGGGGACACTTCGTGGTGCAGCTGGAATCCCATTCATTTCCAGTTTACCAATGATATTATTATCTTTTGTTAAGAGGCCTTCTCCCTCATAAATCTGGATCAACACACCAACCTGATTGTCAGCAAAAGTAGTGCACAATTTGACCTGCTTCGTGGGGACCAGAGTGTTGCGCTTTATCAGGGGAGTCATCATCCTTCCTGCAATTCTCTCCTTGTCTGGAATAATTGATCCAGCAACACTCATTGCTTCATTAGCCATTCTGGCTGCTGCTTTGGTAAGAGACTGCCCAGCAAACTTTGTTCCAACAGCTGTCAGGGTTTCACTAATAGATTCAGAAGCAGCATTCATCAAAGAAGTAACTGGACTTTGGTGAAAGGGGAATGATAGAGACCTGTGGTCTCTATCTGTCTCTATCCCTAAGGATATTGGAACAGCACTTTGTATGATTAGGTCTTGTAGTAAATCTGACTCATTCCCACTCAATATTGCTGCTTGTATTGCAGCGCCATGAACCACAGCCTCTTCAAATGCATTAGGGCTTTCAATTTCCTTCCCATCAAAGTAATTTCTTACCATTTCTTGGACTTTGGGAATATGGGAAGAGCTTCCGGTCATAATAATCTTATCAATATTACTTTTATCAATTTTAGCATCATGGACACACTTGCTTATTAGATCGATAGCCCTACTAAATAAATCCTCGCATAGCTCTTCAAAACATGGCCGAGCTATACAGGTATTGAAATCTGTACCTTCATATAAAGAATCAATGCTAATGTTTGCTTCGTTACAGGAGGATAAAATCAACTTTGCATTCTCACATGCAGTAAGCAACCGAATTGTGGCCCCCATATCTTTGGATATGTCTAGATTATTCAACTGCTGAAACTCATAGCTAAGAAAACCAAGCATTCTGTTATCAAGATCCTTGCCACCAAAAGATGTGTCACCAGCTGTAGATAGTTCTTCATAGCTACCATCCTCAATTCTAACAACAGAAACACTAGTACTACTACTGCCAAAATCAAAAGTTAAAATGTGTTCCTTCTCTATTTTTCTGTCATATCCATAAGAGATAGTTGCTAAGAGAGAATTGCTGACGAGACGGAGCACATTAAAACCTGCAATACTACAGGCTGCATGAATGGCTTGACGCTGGGAGTAAGTGAAATGAGAGGGAATGGAAACAACAGCGTCCTTGACTTGGCAACTCAACTGCTCTTCTGTAGACTCCTTGAGTTTCTCGAGAAACATAGCTAAGATCTGCTCTGGATTTAATGCTTTCCTTTGATTTTTGTAAGTGATCTGGATCTTTGTGTGAGTATCGTTACTAATTATGGTAAAAGGCCAATTCTTGAGATTCTCAAGAATGCTGGGGTCTTCGGGAGACCTGCCGATGAGACACTTAACGTCAAAAACTGTGTTTTTCAAATCCTCTGTAAGACGGCTTTTGGAATCTTCACCAACATGACGACCTCTGTTCGTAAAACTAACAAAAGCAGGAAGGGAACTGTCACCCTGCTCATTCGCAACCACTTCCACGACATCATTCTGGAAGACTGCTGCGCGCAGAAAACTGTTCCCCAGGTCAATTCCAATCGCAGGTGACGCCATTATCCTATGGGTGAAAAATTGGTATCAGTATTGATTTTGCAAAACCGTTATACCAGTCGAACAGCAGATACAATCAGTTACATCATAATTGACTTCAAGCACAACGCACCAAAGTTATTTTTGTTCACTTGCATTATCATTTTTATATTTTTCGTCATCATCAAGGCATTTACGTCTAAATTTACTCTGTGCTAACTGTGCTAACGATCTTATTTCAGAGCCATCATAAAACTCTTCTGTAGTGACCCACATTAATATCCTGCCATGCTTGCACATACTTAATCTATATTTTGCCAGTTAAAATTTTAGACTTCTAAGCAGTCTCAAACAAAATAAATATACATTACAAACTAGATAAACATCTCTGACTCCATATATATATATATATATATATATATATATATATATATATATATATATATATATATATATATATATATATATATATATATATATATATATATGTATATATATATATATATAAATTTATATATATATATATATATATATATATATATATATATATATGTATGTGTGTGTGTGTGTATGTATTTTGGGTATGTATAACAACGGTTTTGCACAAGTGATAGATAATAGTATGCAACATATTTTTTTCTAGATGCCTGAAACTGGCATATGTCATCTCTATCACTTTTATTTATCTATAAAGAATATGATGGGGATAAAATGGCAAAAGAAAGAGCAGGGTTAATGTTTCCGCCCATCGCGCATTACATGCAAAAGAAAAGCCTGCGGCATGATCAGAGAGTTTAAGATACTTTTGTTTGCTTTTGCTCATTTTCACCTCATTTAGCGAAAGTAGCCTTTACATAAGGCTAATTAATAATGACAAAAATTGTTTCAATAGGCAGTAACCTTTAAAGGACCGTTTTGTCCCTCATTAACGATTGGCTTCGTAACGATTTGTATCGTGTCCGTATATATGATTTATTATGAGGGTCAATGAAATGGTGAAAGATTAAAAAGAAAAAAGAACTAAAGTTTTTTCCTGGGAAAGGCTCAGGCTAGATGCCGTAAGCCACAAGGATGCCATACATCTGCATAAAGATGTAATTATAAAAATGTTTATTTCTTTATGTTTTGGGTAATATAAAAAGATATAATTAAGCTACAAAAAAAAAAAAAGCTTTCAGGTGAGATAATACTCTTATGAAGATCACTCAGCCATGAATAAAAAAGCTCGTTACCATTTTCTGGCTCATATGAGCGCATTTTACATAAGAATTGTAGTTTGTTAATGACCTACACCCTTTGCCTTTAAATGTAAATCTTGAAAAGGTAAATAATTAGGGCCTTAGTGTTTTAATTTACCAGTATCGAACGGATACCATATAGGCTATATGCAACTGGCTATGAAGCATTTAAGCACCAATGAAATATAACCGCAACCTTTGAAATTTTCAGGTCAAACTTAGTGTGCTATGTCACTGAGAAATAACTATTTTCATTTACTAAATATAATGTGAGAAGAGTAGACCTATAAACATATCAACTAATAAGAATTTAGAATGTCAAAAATCCATGTCCATTGTCAATTACCTTGTAAAGACCCCCAAATGAATGTTTTCTGGAAGTTCACATTAAATCTGTTCATTAGTTTTTTATGTAACCTGGCAAGAAGACCTATCGACAGACAGAAAGACTAACAAACCTAATTTCAAAATCTTGACCTATTCGTCAGAAGTCATCAATAAGCCAAAGTTTCTCACTTGTCACTGTGTTACTTGTACTATGTATAAACAGAATGTCAGATTTTGGAAAAAGAATTTTGAAAAAAATTATGTTTTATTAAGTGGCCCTTATTTTGCTCCCGACCCTTCATATAAAGTTATATGCTATGTGAAATTAAAAAAAAATAGAGAGCGGTCCCCATTCGTTCTTCTTTTTTTTGTACACATATGATTTAGTATCCATGGATGAGCCTGTTGAGTTAACATCCTTGCGTTGTGTATTGTGTGCGTTATAGTAGCGGAAGTATTTATTTTTAGGGACTGCTTAAAATCGATGAAAGGTGCTTTGATTGAAGACGTAATCTTGGGGAAAGGCTCTTTGGATGCAAGAAAGTATTGGCGATCTAGCTCAGGAGGACTGTGGCAATTATGCTGTACAGTACCTTTGTGGTCACCCAGCTGGACATCTAGTTGATGACACGGGGTCACTCTCGTGCCTAAGGCCTACCTTCAAGAGACAACGCACCAGTGGAACGGGACTATAATTCCTGAAGGTGAGTTACATTTTTTAGTGAAAATATGAAGACAAATGAGTTTTTCGCCAACAGCCTAGGCTAATGCAAAATAGACCAGTGGCAATGGATATTGGCCTAGGCCTAATTTCTTTCCATGTTTGGTCATGATTTTAAGATTTTACATTTTACTTTATAGAAGTTGAGGGGCAAGTTGTGATTACGAAAATGTGTACAGTTAACATAGGAAGAGTTTATAAATGTTCAGTCCATGTTAGTTCTGTTGCTGCCTGTGCCTCCCTCGGTGAAGTTTTAGGTAAAGCTGAAGACGCCTAGTCCTAGTCCTAGCCTACGCCCTACGGTCTACCAAGGTCCAAAGAATACACCTCGGCCTGATTCCCTCCTGTCGGCGAACGTTATATTTATATAATTTTTTTATATTTTTGTTTACGTTTACGCCATTTGTTTGCGTTTACGATATTTATCGTCATTTATTTATGTTTTACGATCATCCCCAAGTTGCTGGTAATAAACACGGCGCCCATTTTGCACATAAACTGATAGGCTAGTTAGCGAACCAGAGGGACGCAGTTGTAGTTTTCAGTTTTACCGAGTTTTGTTGGAACTCTTAGGGTAAACACTTTTGATAAGGATTCTTTCACCAATTGTTTTTCCCACCCAGTTTGTGATCTCGTATAGACCAAATAACGTTATCACATTTTTAGTCAGTTAGAACCATAGATTTACCTTAGTTGCCAGTGTATGCATAGCCTATCCTATTTCCAAATTCAACCAGGTTTTCTCGATTGGCATTCACTAACATAGTGGCAGTCACCTCTGAATTGCAGTAAGTGGAAAAAAACATAGATATTTGTAAGTTTACAATTAGTGATGTACATAGGCCTATATGTTCTTGCAAATGCCTGACACTCAACGTACCCTCTTCTGGTATAGTCTTGCAGATTTATTTAATACTTAATATACCATTATTTTATGCATAAACCTTTGTGTTGTTGTTCATAAATTACTGAAAAGTAATGCAAAAAATAAAATAGCATGCGCAGTAATCATAATTTCCAACAGGTACAATTTCTGAAATCCACACTTCCTTGGTAGCGTCCAAAGAGCCACGCTAATTCATTAGACATTTCAAGCACCCAAGGCCTTCTGGTGAAAGTTACTTTTAAAACTGTAATGCAGGACAAATGTGAAGTATAGTTATCTTGATGGTTGTGCTTTTGATAAATTTGATACAGTATTTACATTGCAAATTTTGGTTAACACATTGCATGCTCCCCCTATGTGTAACAGTTTGGGACTGTAGATTTCTGTAAGTTATAGAATGAAATATATGGATTTATCTTAACCTAATATGACTATATGAACAAAAAGACTGCATCTTGCTGACTGGAGTCTTCCTTACCTTCCTAGCAGGTCCTGAACTAGCTTTTGGTTACCCATAATCTGACTTAACCTTAAGACCTAAGGCACTTGTTTCACACTATTGACCTCCATTGTTATTTGACATACAGTGTATTGAGCTAAAACATCCCCAGTGGGAATTAAGTCATATATTATCCAAATTACATAAAAAAAACTATCAGGAAAACTGTATTTCATCATTACAACCACTAGCTTCTTAATTAATGGCTGTTTCTGAACCTAAACTTCTAAATATGACAGACAACATACTTTTCATGAGGATGACTTTATGTTTTCAGTAGATCAGAGGAGGCATATGGGACAATTAATCAATTAAAAGTGTTTTCCTTTGGATTAGCTACTGTCTTGTAGGTGTTCACACAAGTGTTCATGCTTTAAGTTTAGGCCTGTGTTTTCAGGTCACCTATCACAGTTTCTTGATGATTAGGTGAGCTTGATGTCCTGAGAGTTGCAGTTGTTACAGGTTCAAGATCGACGTCTTTGTTTTATCATGACCTGGGGATAGTGATAAACTTGGAGAAATTTGATTTACTCAAGCAGCTGATGAAGTACCTGGGAGTGCTGTATTTCAACACTTCATTCTTCTGGTTGGGGAATTGATGAAGGATCTCTCTTGATGGCTGGATGACAGGAACCTCCTTCACATAGTTCTGATGAACTCCCATCAACCAGAGATGCTCCTGTTCTCAGACCTGGAGATAGGGATGGGGTGAACATCAAAGCAGCTCGCCTGTCGTGATTTGTGAACTTGAGGGGATTTTCACCTGTACATCAACATTTTTGAGATAAGCCCAGCACTTTTAACACTAAGAGCATTCTAAGATCAGCTGATGGGACACTCAGTATTGCTGATGAGTGCCACTGTTTATATCCCCTCTGGTCAGGCCAGATGCAGGTAATTTGCTGTGTGGAGGCTTCCAGTCGTAGATTTTAATTAGCTGGTAGATGTGACTCCCTCCAGCCTTAATTTAACAAGGGTGAGAGAGCGTTATTAAAGGATAAAGTACATGTAAATATATGGGCTTTTGAGATATTGTGCTACCTTGTGAGCTGGTCTTCCCTTCTAATATGGGAGCGTAGTTTTTTTTTTTATAGAGTATGCTCACTTACATGACTGGGAAGCTGACATACCTGGGTCCTACTGAAGGAATGAGTCTCCATATAGAAGACAAATTGTAAATTTTTAAGATAATTTGCATTTTTTTTTCTTGGAAATAGAACTCAGATGTCTTATATCATAATCCCACTGCACTGTCCAACTAAGTGTGTCAGTGGGTCCCTCACCCCCTCACTTATTACCACTAGAACTACAGCATTATTACCAAGTTTCAGCAACTAGAATAGTTATCACCAAAGGTTGTCCATGTAAAAAATTACAGATCATCATAAAAATTTGTGATACTTGTGACAATTTTTGATAAACTGTAGAGTAAAAATACTGTAATTCAGAACAGTAACTTAAAAATTAACTGAAATGCTCTATAAACATATTTAAACTCTTATCTGGTTATAGGTTTAAAAGTGACATGTCAGACTGTCCTAAAGAAGTTAAGGTAGCTTTAGGAGGTGCACCAGACACCCCCCTATCCCAGGCATTCAAGAGGTATGTTAGAATGTATATCCTGATAATTACCTTTACTACACTATAAAGCAAAGGTTGGGAGTTGGCCTTCAAACACCCTCCCCCCCATCATGGGTAGGTTGGACAACATGTCCTAGGTTAGGTTAGTGTTCATAGTATCAGTACTGTAATTACCATTGCCTTTTTCCTTCTCCTTGTTGCACATGAACCATATTCCTGGTGATGCAGTTAATTTGGTTTTGGGTTTTCTGCATCACAAAACTCATTTTTCCACTAGGGGTCACCAGAAATGTTAGATGTAGTGGCAGGGAAACTAAAAAAAACTAGTAAAAAATGCGCCAAAGTTTCTTCGGCACAATTAAGTTTTCTGTACAGCATATACTGCTGTATGACTCTCTCAGCCACAGCCCATGAAATTCTCAGCTGTGGCCCATGAAACTTTCAGTCATGGCCCAGTGGTGGCCTGTATTAGTGGCACCTATAGTGGTGCCTGACCCACAATCATGGCTAACTTTAACCTTAAGCAAAATAAAAACTACTGAGGCTATAGGGCTGCAGTTTGGTATGTTTGATGATTGGAGGGTGGATGATAACATACCAGTTTGCAGCCCTCTAGCCTCAGTAGTTTTCAAGATCTGATGGCGGACAGAAAAAGTGCGGACGGATAAATCATGACATAAATACATTTATTGTGCTTGGCTGAAAATGTGAAACATATCTTCATTACTTTTAGAGATAGAAAATTTCACTATTGCGTTGCAGTTAAACGAATACAGTTTTATAATGCATTAACTGATTTAATAGACACCTTTTATAAGACATATTTAAAAAAGCATATCTCACACTGTATATATATTTAAAAAAGCATATCTCACACATTATATTTACTCTTGATCATCACAGAGAATAAATTTTTATCCTGCTGTATTAGGGTAAATTCAGCTGCCATGTTTCTAATAGTTTACTAATGACTTTTGTTAAGTCTTCTGAACTTCATTAATATAGAAATGAAGACGAACTATGTTAAAGAATGCTACCAGGAAAACAGACATGTAGATTTTAAGTCTAAATTGAAATGGCTCTAGAGATTAACACATAGTAACCGCACCAAATGTTGTGTCCTACTAATGACTGAACTTTCAAGGGCCAGAATTGTTTGAATTCGTAACATCTTTACATGATCAGATATGAAAGATAGAATTATTGTGTTCTTAGCGAGTGTTAAGTGTACATACTGTAGTACCTGACGAAACCTTCAAATATTACTGTTAAAAATAGGCTTTATACCATCTTAAACACTATAATTTTCGAAAAAGTAACAGGCTGTACCATTCAACTTTTTACGAATTTTTTTTCTACTGACACTATAACCAAACTTGGCTCATGATGTTCATTAGATTTACTGGTAGATCAGCTGATGTGTAGCGATTTTTCTGTTGTAGCATTTTGCTTTTACTGTTTTCATGGTATTTCCTGGTAATTTTTCTTGATGCCTTTTTTTTCACAGAAATCGATACAGTCTTTCCCAAACCCATATGTATAATTCAAGTAAAATAATGATATCCTACTATGGTATTATAGCACTGAAGTACCTGTTCTTCTCATTAGTTATCTGGATTTTGTCCTTTAAAAAAAAATCTGAACAATACGAAAAGAAAGGGATGACTTGAAATTAGGTTTTTAACAACTGCTAGAAGAGAGAACCTGGAGCATTAAGGTACTTTAGATATGAGTATTAAATGTACTGTTCACCTTCACCTTGGAAAGGAAAATTAAAACCGTTGATTTGAATATTATATGTAGAATTATAACAATAAAAAAAGTAGGAAAAGAAACATCTGTCAGAATTGACCATTCGTTA
The DNA here is from genome assembly GCF_040412425.1 of Macrobrachium rosenbergii. Lineage (NCBI taxonomy): Eukaryota > Metazoa > Arthropoda > Malacostraca > Decapoda > Palaemonidae > Macrobrachium > Macrobrachium rosenbergii. The sequence goes on along the minus strand of NC_089743.1, from coordinate 17,775,435 downwards.
ACAATCACAAGGCAGGATTCAGGTGTAAACATAAGTAAAATATAGGTAAGTTTTTTTTTATTACATTACATTAATAGATTAAACAGTAAAGCGCCCTGCACCATTGCGTTAGTTATTCTGATTCGCACTTTGGTTTTTGCATGCATATGTTTATTTTTTATTCATCTTTTTTTTCCCTTCAGCAGTAAGTGTGTTCTTGACATTTTCTCTTTTTCACACATGGTTACACGTTCTGTGGAGGCTTGCTTTGCAGATTATTGGCTTTTGAGGATCGCCCACAGTGAATGTTAATAATAACGTTTGCCTCGTGCCAGCGCATCCTTCTTAAAGGAATCTGTTTGGATTTATATCCAGAGGCGAGTTGAAAGATCTTTTTGGCGACTTTCGCTTTACTTATTTCTTTTGTTAGGAATTAAGAGTTGGTGTTACATAGGTAAGAAAATCAATAGCATACACCCAACTCAATACGACTAAATATTTGGAAACTAGAATTAGGAAACAGGAAGTAGCAATGACTACAAAGTGAACCGAAACACCGAGGGAAGTTATCGATCAGACTTGAAAGAGAGATTAGACCAATATCTGAGAGGGGAAACGTTTGAGAGAGGAAATTTACGTTGCTTGCTTAAATGATACAGAGTTGCTTTTGGGTGGTGAATTTCGCCCTCGGATAGATGACGAGCTTGCACAATGCGTTCAGCAGTATGCCGGCTGGTATCGTTAGAAAGTTTAACTTTCAATAGAGGCCGGTGTTAGTCCCACAACGCAAATCGGGAGGCACAGAGAAAGGCAAGGAGTTCCGGTACTGAAAAGAAGGGTTGATAGAAGGGAGTCATAATTAATGTTGTGATCTGGTTCATCATAGTTTTATCAAAGTGATTTTACATAGTTTGCAGTTACGTTATCTTGATAGCTTTGTTGAACTTTGTACCTTTCGTTTCCCTAACTGTGACGATGTACTTTTCTGGCATGGGATTAAGTAATCTTACGTTTTTTGCATGAATGAAATTCTACAAAATATTAATAACGATTGAATATTGAGATGATTCCAGAATTCCCCCGGATGAATAAAAGGCTTCGCTTACTTTTCAGGTGAGTGCAAACTCTCAAGTTGTAGCACAAGGAAGCCGCGTAAGGTAAGTGGAAATGTTTGGATTATGAACCTTTCATGAAGTTCGTGATGTATTTAGAACGGTTGGATGGAGGCATGATCAGTGCAGCAAGCTTCGCTTATAATGTAGACCCTCGCCGGAATATGATGAAAATATTTTGTTAGATAGCCACGTGTTTTGGGCATGATCTCTGGATCTTTCATGGTGTCCAGATGGATTAGCTGAAGAAATTAGATGAAACTCAGTATTGGGAGGATCAGCACTCTAGGGATGGTGAGAATAATTGTTCCTTGTCTAGCTGCTTACCGTCACAGAAATCTCCTTCCGAAGTCAAACCGACTTACTGACATAGTCAGAACCATAGTCAGAACCAGTGAAGAAGACACCCATATGAAAGAAATGAGATTCCGCGGAATATTGGATTGCTTGTGACACCTGCTTTCCTTGTCAGACGCATTTATGGCCTAGCAGATATGGGACTCTGTTTTGGGATAAGGAATATTGATCTTGAAGACGGGTTCCGGGAAGCTATAAGCTATCAGCCCGGGGTGTAACCGTCACTACCGTGTTTCTTAGTAAGGGTCTTCACTTTCTGCTGGTATATGCTTAAAGTATATAGAGTCGCT